>NC_133340.1:6045576-6345576 GCF_030506205.2 Paramisgurnus dabryanus
AGTGCGCTGAATATTGGTACATTCTTATATATATACCCGGTTTTTCTGCCCTTTTAATAAACGGCAAAACCGCGGGCCTCACGGCAGACTTCCTCTCTGCGATGGGTTCAGTCTGACATTAAACCACCTAGACATACTACCCTGCTCCGTGAGCCGTTCGGTCACCGTCACTACTGAGGCTTGTGCACCTGAACGGCTGAGCTCTGGTCTCCGCAGCACAGCTGCATCAACAGAGAACGAAACTGTCTGGGAGAAAAGGGGTTATGTCGCGCCTCGGCTGGACTGCCCTGAAATGTTTTCTGTGTGCTGTTTATCCAAACATACTGTGTAATACTGTCGGCTATGCGACCTCACTATAGTGGCGAACGGTATTTAATTCCTCTAAAAAGAGTAATTTCCGTGCTTACTATACTGTGTTTTGACACCCACGGTTGTACGGTGTCTCTAAACACTTTATCGCCTTACTGACAAGCAATCAGTAATACGCACACACGGCCCGCTGTCCATAATTCTATCGACGCTAGCCGAAAAAACCCCGGTTTGGCCATATACTGTGTATTGACACCCCACGACTGTACGGTGTCTCTAACACCTTTCTGCCAAATTCGCTCGCAGCCCACCTCAGTTTCTCCGCTACGATGCTGATGGCGCAAACGAGCACGGTCTTACGGCTGTTATTCTCTCTTCCTAGAGGAAGGACAGCCTCAGACTTTTGCATGGCTCCAAGCGTTTGAATCGCGCCCTCTCCGGACGGCCACTCAAAGGCTTACAGCCAAGCGGTTTATGACGTTTTTCGTCAAAGGTCCCGCCCCGAGCTGACGGCCGGGAAGCTTGCTTAAGTTACACACGGCTGCATGAAGTGCTGTCATTACGAGCTAGCCCAGCATTTGCTGTGGGTTGAACACGCTTTACGACGGCAATCAGCCTTCGGCGCGTGGAACGCCGTTTGTCTCATATAAATCACCTTGTACTGTGAATACGGTACATTAAGAGGATGATTTAGCACTGCAGCACTCTCGACCGTGTTATTGTGATAATGCGGTCGGGCAATCTACGGTGGTTTCATTATTTACCGAACCAGACTGAGATCTCGCCCCCTGAACAAGCTGACGAGTCATCTCCTTTATAAACTCATTGCATCGCTTTATAAGCTATGTTCAATCAGAGTGATACGCATCTCATGCTTAACTACCAATATTAACCCATTACGATGGGCGTGCGGAGATGGCATCCGTGGGACACAACCTACATTACGTGCCTTATGACACATTGACACAAGCTGCTAGGACCCCTTTCACGAGGCGTCCTTATGCAAAGTCTGATCCATTCTGTCTAGTGACATTTGAAAGTCAAAACCCCCCGCGAATCGCCGGTGGAACACTTTTCTCCTCACTACAGAGGCACGGCGGCTCTCTCCCCTACCTATATCTATGTGGCCGTGATAACAGCGAACCACGCTTTTACGACCGACCATTCATTTAATTCACAAGCCTGTCATCTCTCAGATGCGGACGGCGGCGGTAACAGCGAACCATGCTTTTACGGCTGGCCATTCACTTTATTCATAAGCCTGTCATTTCTCAGATGCGGACGGTGCCCGAGGCACAGCGCTCTGGAACTGTCCAAGGTCCTGTATGACACATACGTCTGACGTACATCAGACGATCAGCTGTTCATCTGCGTCACAGATCACTCACTAGAGCACCTGTCAATACAGGCTATTTATGGATCGTTGACGTTATCACCTCCCGTGACAATTATGCTCACTTGTCTTAGAGCATGGGCATGGTCTTAGAGGTTTCTCATTGACAATTGTGACACGGCCGGCTGGTCCCCGCCGTCCACGTTGTCAGTTTACAGCTTCGACATCCCTGCTTCGCGCACTACTGAGGTTTGTTGCATTAAAGGTGCGCCCATTAGCTCACCTGTATGCACGATATGGTTTTTAATTATATGCGTCCACCGTGCGCTTAGAGAAGCTCACATGTACACGCTATAACATTTTGGTATACAATAAGATGCGCTTGGGAAAGCTCACCTGTATACACAGCTGTGTTATGCTTTGTGACACATACATTGTTGTTCATCTGTGTACGTTCACGGTGCGTTGGGTGCCCACCGTTACGTTCATCAATCATATCTGTACACATTCACGGCGCGTTCTGTGCACTGATTTATCTATACGCATTCACGGTGCACTGAAGAGTTCACCCGTGTGCGCACAATTTATTATCAGAACACATGACGGCGCGCTCGAGAATCTTGCCGGCCTGTGCATTATAACACTCTGATTCATCTATATGCATTCACGATGTATTCAAGTGTTCACCTGTGCCCGTGCAATTTATAGTCAATACACATTTACGGCGCGCTTGGAAAGCTCACCGATCTGTGCACTATAATACTACCTATATGCATCCCGATGCGCTCGAGGGTGCACCTGGGTTCACACTATTGTGGTATCTGTATAATCCCACGCTACGAACCGTTCTGCCGCATATTATAGTCAGATCGGCCGTTCGTGAGCTGCGCAGATCACTCACTACGTATGTCTGTTGCTAACAGTGGTTATTTAGATGGATCGTTGAAACCATCGCACTGGCTCACGCCCCTCTATGAGCTATGTCCTATATAGAGCCCACTCTGTTCGAGTTTGGCTTCTTCATGAACTTGGTCTACAGGGGTATCTATATCTATATTTGATATCTGCTACGCGGCCGGCTGGTCTTCGCCGTCTACGTTGTCAGATTGTACAGCTTAGACGTCCCTGCCCTACGAGCGCAGGTTCTCTCGGCTCAATCATGCACGCTCATGCGTTTTATGTGTACACCACGGTGCGCTCAGCGAGCTCACCAACGTGACTCTGAATTTACTTATCTCGCACAGCCGCGGCGCGCTCGGTACCTCGCCGTCTTGTGCTATGTTATGTGCCCCCGGTGCGTTTAAAACCCCACCGTGTGCGCGTCAACAATTTATATGGTGCTTACACATTTGCTTTTAAAGCTGTGAATATGCCGGGTATAGGGCCACACGCAGTGTCTCTCCGGTAAGGCACTTCAGTACGTTGTGTATGCACGGCGTGATGGGATTACGTTCCCCCATAGCGTCAGCTAACTGACGCAATGCGAAGTGAACCGTATTGAAAGGGAACGCTTAGGTTACTCACGTAACCCCGGTTCCCTGAAATAACGGGAACGAAGCATTGCGTCTCTTGCCGTGCTACAAACGTCTACGCAGCGAGTGTTATTCGGCTGCGCGCTTCAGTCGAATATAATGAGCTCCTGACGATTGAACCGCGCTTATATAGGGACGCGTTCCTCCCGCGCGCGGGTTCAAACGTCATTGGTCTGTACTTTGTACAGACGTTAACCAATAGGCTTCAGTCACGGAGTAAACAGGAGTTTCCCCCATAGCGTCAGCTAACTGACGCAATGCTTCGTTCCCGTTATTTCAGGGAACCGGGGTTACGTGAGTAACCTAAGCGTTTTGTTTTCAGCTTTTTGAAGGGAACAGAAAATGATTGGCATAAAACCGGTATGATTTAAAGATAATGATGTGAGATAAATGTTGCAGAGAACATGGGAGACTAAGCTTGCTAAGCCACAGCTCTCGTGTGACATCACTAACCTAAATGCTTTTCTGCATTTCACATGAATCATAACTTATGACACCGTATAGCTTGGTAAACATTGATTTGTTGTTGCCAGTGACTACGGATGGTTCTCAGTTTCCAATATTCAATTAAGGTACTTTAGCTCAACTTGACAATTAACTTCAAAATGTTTTTATAGTATGGGTTTAATGTATAAATGTTTAATGTATGATTCATCTTTAATTTTAAAGCACAGTTCCTAATAAGACAGCTACGGTGCTTTGAAACACAGCCACAGTGATTTGAGAAAGAGCCACACGGCTTTAAAACACAGCTATAGCACTTTGAAGCACAGCTACAGTCATTTGAAACATAGCTACAGTCATTTGATAAAGAGCCAAAAGGCTTTGAAACACAGCTACAGTACTTTGAAGCACAGCAACAGTCATTTGATAAAGAGCCACAAGGCTTTGAAACACAGCTACATCACTTTGAAGCACAGCTACAGTCATTTAAAACACAGCCACAGTCACTTGAAACGTAGCTGATGCTTTTAAACACAGCTACAGATTTTAAAACACAGCTACAATGCTTTTAGACACAGCTATGATATTGAAGCACAGCTACAATTTTTGAAACATAGCTTCAGTGATTTGAGAAAGAGCACAAGGCTTTGAAACACAGCTACAGCACTTTGAAGCACAGCTACAGTCATTAGCTACAGTCATTTGAAACATAGCTACAGTAATTAATAAAGAGCCACGAGGCTTTGAAGCACAGCTACAGTCATTTGATAAAGAGCCACAATGCTTTGAAACACAGCTTCATCACTCTGAAGCACAGCTACAGTAATTTAAAACATAGCCACAGCCACTTGAATCATAGCTACAATGCTTTTAGACACAGCTATCATATTGAAGCACAGCTTCAATCATTTGAAACATAGCTACAGTGATTTGAGAAAGAGCACAATGCTTTGAAACACAGCTACAGCACTTTGAAGCACAGCTACAGTCATTTGAAACATAGCTACAGTCATTTGAAGCATAGCTACAATGCTTTAAACACAGCTATCGTATTGAAACATAGCTACAGTGATTTGAGAAAGAGCCACAAGGCTTTGAAACACAGTTACAGTCATTTGAAACATAGCTTAAGTCATTTAAAACATTGCATCAATGCTTTTAAACACAGCTACAGATTTTGAAACACAGCTACAATGCTTTTAGACACAACTATTGTGCTATTTAGCTACAGTGGTTTGAGAAAGAGCCACACGGCTTTGAAACACAACTACAGCAAGTCACTATAGCTGTGTACAGTTCTTGGAACACAGCTACAGATTTTGAAACACACCCACAATGCTTTTAGACACAGCTATCATATTGAATCATAGCTACAACGATTTGAGAAAGAGCCACACGGCTTTAAAACACAACTACAGAAAATCACTGTACCTGTGTACAGTTCTTGGAACACAGCTACAGCTTTTGAAACAGCCACAATGCTATTAGACACAGCTATCGTATTGAATCATAGCTACAGCGATTTGAGAAAGAGCCACACGGCTTTGAAACACAACTACAGAAAATCACTGTAGCTGTGTACAGTTCTTGGAACACAGCTACAGATTTTGAAACACACCCACAATGCTTTTAGACACAGCTATCGTATTGAATCATAGCTACAACGATTTGAGAAAGAGTCACACGGCTTTAAAACACAACTACAGAAAATCACTGTACCTGTGTACAGTTCTTGGAACACAGCTACAGCTTTTGAAACAGCCACAATGCTATTAGACACAGCTATCGTATTGAATCATAGCTACAGCGATTTGAGAAAGAGCCACACGGCTTTGACACACAACTACAGCAAATCACTGTAGCTGTGCACAGTTCTTGGAACACAGCTACAGATTTTGAAACAGTCACAATGCTTTTAAACAAAGCAACTGTACAGTGAATTAAGACACAGCCAAAATGTTCACCGCTGGACCATAAAACCAAGTCATATGTCATATGTACTGGTTGGTATATTTGTAGCAATAGCCAACCATACATTGTTTGGGTCAAAATAATATTTTTATGCCAAAAATCATAAGGATATTAAGTAAAGATCATGCTCTGTGACGATATTTTGTACATTTTCAACCGTAAATATTTAATTAAAGGAATTTATTATTAGGAATATGTGTTGCTAAGATATTACTTTTGGACAACTTTAAAGGAGGTTTTTAGGTTCTCAAATAATTAGTTGTATCTTGGCCAAATATTGTATCTTGGTCCTATACTACAAAACGTCTCGGTTACGTATGTAACCCTCGTTCCCTGAAGGAAGGGAACGGAGACGTCACGTCGTGACCGACGAATTGGGAACTCGCTTAGAGAGACCAATCTGCTTCGTACTCTACTAAAACGCCAATGAACTTGGCATTGAGATATGTGACCAGTCACGGAAAGTAGGGACACAACTCGGATCTGGGCATTTTGAGTTATTCACAGATTCTGAAAGTGCAGTTTCTAAGCTTTCCAACGATGTGTAACACATGGAAATCTGATAAGATTTGGAGAAGTTGTGGCCATTTGAATATAGGAACTCAGAAATACTCAAACCGAGAAAATCGAGACGAAAGGGACTCTTCTTTTCAGCTGGGGGAGACAATAGGGCTCATTTACATCTCATTTAGCTAAGCCATGCCCCCTGTAAAACCCTTTTTGAGATGTTCTAGCATCATATGTAGTATTTTATGACCAAATGACAACCTGCAAAAATAAACATGACTCTTTTACCTTTGTGGGGATCACAAGTCGAATCCAGTCTGTTTCAGATTATCCAATGACCATATTTGTCAACAAATGCGTATAATCCGTGAAATATAGATTGTTTACATCCGATTTCGCATGAATGTCTGGTAATACAATATAATATATAATCTGAAGACTATTTAAATCGTAACATGTAAGGGTATATGAGCTTACACTCCGTTAAACACATGAACCCGCCTTCAAAGTTTGTATTTAAAATAGGGAAGTAGTATAATAGATCATCCAAACAGCGCCGTCGAAAACGTGACATCCTTTAGAAAGGTTACCAATGGCTCGCTCGTTCCTCCATCAGCCAATGACTTCATGGAAAATATTGATAGACAAAACATGTAGCCAATTATATGAAGAATACAACTATATCTGTGTAACTTCTGTGTGTTTGGACTCATGCTGCGCTGCAAGAACTGACATACAGATGACGTCAAAGTACCGCGGGAGCGAGTCGAAATTAAACTACTCCGTAAGATTTCTTGAAGAGCTCTCGCGGTACTTTGACGTCATCCGACTGCGGCGCCGCATAAAGTCAGTGACGCGGCTGACGTACGATGCGGCTGACTGTTATTTGTTCCGCCCCAGCTTCTTTTATTTTTCTTTTGTTTTGTGCGCCCGAGCTTTACAGTCTGGGGAGACGCAGGCTATACGTTTGAAAAAAAAACAAAAAAAACTTAGCAAACATGTCTGAGGAACAGGGCAGCGCGTCACTACAGTCACGTGACTTCACGCTCGAGCCGGAAGAGAAGACAATGCTGAATAAAGTCGTAATTCTGCTATTTTTAGACCAAACTGTATTTTCGATGCATCAACACAATCTTACTGACCCACTGATGTCACATGGACTACTTTGATGATGTTTTTATTAACTTTCTGGACATGGAAACCATACATAGATTTTCAATGAAGGGGAAAGCTCTCGGACTAAATCTAACGATAAAACATCTTAAACTGTGTTCCGAAGATGAACGGAGGTCTTCCGAGTTTAGAACGACATAAGGGTGAGTCATTAATTACATTATTTTCATTTTTGGGCGAACTATCCTTATTTAGTAGTCACGCTGTTCCCTTTGGAGGCGGAGGCGAAAACACAAGCTTATACAGTATGTAAATATACACACAGACAATGACGCCCCCAGCTGCACGCTAGAATCTCCGGAAAAACAAGCCTATTTTAACCGCAAATTGTACGCTTTTAAATATACAAAAACTGCTATCTCAAACATGGAGAGGCTTCTACGTGATCTCAACTAACAGATTCTGCAATAAAACGAAAATCACAAATTTCGCAAAAAAAACTTTGTTTCTCATTTTCTCGAAACTTGTGCTGCCGACTTGAGTCCCTGGTTTCCGTGACGGGTCACATATTTGCATAATGCTGGCGCCGCCCCGCCAGGTGCGTATATAAGCCACAGGTGCAAATATGGAAATTAGCTTCATTTCGCTGAGAAAGCCGGAAAGTGTGACTGGCCGATAAACAGCAGGGAGCAGCCCTGTGGCGACGGGACGTGACGTCTCCGTTCCCTTCCTTCAGGGAACGAGGGTTACATACGTAACCGAGACGTTCCCTTTCAGTCGGTCACTACGACGTCACGTCGTGACCGACGAATTGGGAATCCCTACCAAAACGCCACTGAGGGCTGACCTCTTCCAGTGTCTGCGTAAAGCCCTCCGGTTCCACTTAAGGATAAGGAGAATTAGGTTTTAAGGCAGAAGGCCGGGCACTAGATGTTCCTTTAACCCCACAGTAGTGCCAGCGACTGGGAAGCGCCCTATCTGAGCGGTATAGGGACGCTGCGGAAGCCACCGCCCCGTTAAGGGCTATTGGTGGGCGGAAGTCAACCGTAGTTGAGGTATAAATGACAGCCGTGGCTGTGTAAGCAAAGCAGTGCTCTGCTGAGGGAAACGTGGGCTAGTAGGATTAACCCCACGGAAAAATACTCACAAAGGAACCCGGTGGGACGCAATGTGGATGCCCGAGCCAAACACAGGTTCGCGAGGATGCAGCTAGTGAGAGGCTGGCAGCGGATGCTCCGCAACATCAGGCTGCCAAGGCAGCGGAGGAAGGCAAAACAAATTATTACGCGTTTTTGCCTTGATGGCCTTCCATACTGAGCTCAGTTTGGAGCAGCAGTCGGAGGCTGCAAGCCGACCTGCGAGCCTGTTCTCTGTGCTTCCCCTAACGAGGAAAGAACACGAGAGGAGACAGGCTCGACACGAACACTGTAAAATCTAATGAACGTATTAGGTGTCGCCCAACCAGCAGCTCTGCAGATGTCTGTTAGCGAGGAACCACGAGCGAATGCCCAAAATGAGGCAACACTTCTAGTAGAGTGAGCTCTCAAATTAAATGGACAAGGAATGCCCTGCAGATTATAAGCAAGGGCGATAGTATCAACTATCCAATGAGACATCCTCTGCTAGTGACAGCTTTCCCTTTCTGCTGGCCACCATAACAAACAAGAGCTGGTCTGAGGTCCTGAGGCTTTGTGTGCGATCCACGTAGATGCGTAACGCTCGTACGGGGCATAATAAAGCCATGGTTGGGTCTGCCCTCCTCCGGGGAGCAGCGCTTGCAAGCTCACCACCTTATCTCTGAAGGGAGTGGTGGGAACTTTGGGCACGTAGCCTGGTCTGGGTCTCAGTGAGACAGCAGGACCAAACTGAAGGCACGAATCGTCAACAGAGAATGCATGTAAATTCCTTACTCTCTTCACGGAGACCAATGCTAGCAGGGTCAGAGTTTTCATTGACAAAAACTTCAGACTCGCAGACTGCAAAGGCTCGAACGCGGAACCTGTAGTAGGGCTTCAGCACCATGGACAGGTCTCAGAAGGAAAGAGGGAGGGCGCGAGGGGTTTAGCCTGCGAGCGCCTCTTAAAACGTAATAATTAAATCATGCTGGCCAACTGATCTGCCGTTAATAAGCGAGTGATGAGCAGAAATAGCGGCGATATCAACTTTAATGGTGGAGGGTGACAGCCTACCATCTAACCTATGTTGAAGATATATAAAAGCACAGTGTTAAGCATTCTCTGGGGTCCTCGCGTTGCGAAGAGCACCAGGTGACGAAAAAGGGTTTCATTTAAGCGCGTAAGCCCGTCTTGTGGACGGTGCTCGTACCGCGTCGATGGTGTTAGATACCGCTTGCGATAAATCACCTAAACCTTGCGCGCGCTCAACGACCATACATGGAAATCGCACAGGTCGGGGCGCGGGTGCCAAAATGTGCCCCTTCCTTGAGAAAGAAAGTCCTTCCTCAGGGGAATTCGCCAGGGAGGGGCTGTCGCGAGGAGCATTAACTCTGAAAACCAATTCCTGGTCGTCCAGTACGGGGCGACTAATAAAAGGCTCTCCTCGTCCTGCCTCAAGCTCACTGGAGTGAATGCAAATTTGCGCATCCCCCGCGGTCAGCTGTGTGTCAGCGCATCCACGCCGAGGCTGCCCTCGGTTAGTGAATAAAACAGGCGACAGTGGGTATCGTCGGGCGACGCAAACAGATATAATCTGCGCACGACCGAACTTCTTCCAAATTAGCTGGACCGTCTGGGGGTGGAGTCGCCATTCACCGGGGCGCGCAGCTCGGGAAAGCGCGTCTGCCGCTGTATTGAGCGAACCCGGGATGTAAATGGCACGAAGGGACCTCAGATGCTTCTGACTCCAAAGGAGGAGATGACGAGCGAGATGCGACAGGTGACGAGAGCG
Source organism: Paramisgurnus dabryanus (assembly GCF_030506205.2). NCBI lineage: Eukaryota > Metazoa > Chordata > Actinopteri > Cypriniformes > Cobitidae > Paramisgurnus > Paramisgurnus dabryanus. Next base: position 6,055,693 of record NC_133340.1, read on the forward strand.
CAAAAACCGCCTTAACGGTAAATAACGCAACAGTCGCAATGTTGTCGGTGTCGGCTAATACATCCTTCCCTCGCATCTCCAAAGCGGAGCGTACAAGTCCCAGATATACAGCGCACCGCTCGCGGCAGTTGGGGTGCTATGCACACCCCTGAGACTGCAAGCCCGTCATACGTGGCTGCTCATCCCGTGCTGGGGGCATTGTATGTGCTACATAATGCCAGGAGACCCGAATCAGGGGCATATCTTGCTATCAGAAATGCTGGGTCTGCCACGGGGTAAAATTGAAATGACACGCAGGTGTAATGGTTACACAGTGTATGCCGTTGCGCCACGCTCTCCTCGAGACTCGATCGTAAAACCAATGCTGAAGCGGTCTCATATGAAGCAGCTCGAGCAGATGTCACGCCGCAGCTGCTGCCATATGTCCAGGAGCTTCTGAAATTGTTTCAGAGGGACCGCGTCCTTCCCTCGAATTAAACCGAGGCAAGTCAGAACTGACTGGTTGCGCGCTCTTGTAAAACACGCCAATAAATCGATCGAGTCTATTTCCATACTGAGAAAAGGATCCTCTGCACGGGGCAAAGTTGCTCTTTTCCCAGCTGACCTGATGACTTAAACGAGCGAGATGCTGAAGCATTAAATCTCTGTGTTCGCGCACGTCTGCCGAGAACGAGCCATTATAGTTGACGTAAATATAAGCAGAATGCGAACAACGCTCTCTCTCTCTCTGAGATTTTAATGCCATGACTAGCACATGGAGACACGGAGAGAGAGAGACAGCTCGAATGGTGTACTTAGTATTAGTATGTCCACTCCATGAACGCAGAGCGAAAAACGGTCTAAGGCGAGGGGAGATGGACACATGAAGTACACGTCTACAGGTCTATGCTGCAAACCGATCTGAATATTGAAATACGAGCCTCGGCGTCTCATCCTAAAGGATCACATTTGTAGAGCCGGTGCGTAAATAAATCGGTCGTAACCCACCGCGTATTTTGGGTACTATGAGATAAAGGCTGGAAAAACCCTATCATCATTCTCGGTAAGAGGGACCGGCTCGAAACGTCCTTCGCCAGCAGGACATCGACTTTTGCACGCAGTACATGTGCATCGGACGCTTTCACTATAGTGAAACGAATGCCCGAGAATTTGGGGGAGTGCCGGTAATTGTATTACGTAACCGAGGCGGATAGTGCGTAAAACCCAACGAGACGGGCTGGGAACTGAAGCGAAGCATCCCGGGACCGTACGAGGAGAATTAACGACACTACCGAAGTACCCGCGGTGGGGCAGCGAAGCGAGACAGGTGATACTGCCGGTGCGACTGTTGTAACAGCATAAACATCTACAGTATGTGTGTGTGTGACACTGACCTGAGCCCGCTGAGGGTGACGGTCGTCTGGTCTCCTCTGCGGAGAGCGCAGACTACGATGAGGGTGCTGGTGGTCCGGTCTCCTCAGTGGAGAGCTCGGACTCCTCAGGATACCCGCTGGCGATAGAGGAGAGGTAGGGTGAGCAGGTGTACGCTCACGGCTCTCTCGATCCTCCGGAGACCTGGAGAGGAAAGAGGAATGCACTCTTATGTGTGGTTAAGTGGGTACCGGCTGGACAGCCGGTGGAACATATGCAAACCAAGGATTTTCCACCCGACCCTCTACCGGGGGAAGGAGCGAATCACTGTCTCCTGAAGAGTGATCCTCTGCCACTCCGGGTCGCCCGTCTCTGGCCACTTAAACTCCCGATTTTCACGGGAAGCGGCTAAGCGGGCGGGGCGAGCTGCTGACGACCGGTTCCCCTGCGCTGCCGAGATGGGGTCCGAGGAGGGGAACGGAGGTGGCCGCCGCAGGACGCCGACGGCGAGAGGCAGACTGAGGAGCCGGCGTTGGTGGACCAGGGCAGCTCTCATCCGCCGGGGCACGACCTAGGAGATCGCCTCAGTCTGCGCAGCGGAGCTGTACGACTCCCCGGGCTCGCCGAAGAGGCCGGTCTGTGAGACAGGAGCATTCATGAAGTTGTTCCGTCATATAAGCCAGACATAGCCAAAGGTGGCGATCTTGAACTCTGTGGTGGACATCGCACGACTGAAGGTCGCGGCTTCCCTCGTATATCTCTAAAGCCTTCGTTTGGTGAACCTGCAGTACGTTAATGCGTGCAGGGCTGAAGCCGCGTCTCCGCATGCCTGATGGGCAGCGCCCGTAACCGGACGACTGTCTATACAAACACGGGAGGGAAGGGTTGGGTGGTCCCTCCAGGAACGCAGCTGCATCGCAACCCCCCGCTCAACTGAAGGGATCCCCCTTAGCGGCTCCGTTAGTGAGGGAGATGAGGGGTGAAGCTGAACGGCCGAGACGGCCGCAAATCACGTCAGCTCTTCGTGCCGTCGGGAAAGGCAGGCACAGGAGGTGAGGACCGTAGAGGCCCGGGCAGCTCCGAAGTACCAATCATGTGGGCGGGACGGTTCGGGCGGAGAGGAATTAACCCCTCCAACTCTACCGTTTCCGCCGCTCGAGCGGGCACGGCCGCCATCTCCAGGACGACTCCGCCTCGGAGGGAAAAAAATGGGCACCCCTCTGATGCTGTAGAAGTGACGGGACCAGAAGGAGGTCCAATGGATTCGGCAGAAATCGCAGAACACGACTCTGCAGTCTCCACCGGAGCCTCAACCGGCTGAGGATGAGAAGGCCGGTAGGTGAAGGACCCATCCTCCGTCCTACTCAGCGTAGTGATGCGAAGAGCGTCCTGCGAGCGCTTGACAGCCGCACCACGGCGGCGTTCAGCACTGCAAAGGCGCGGACGCCGTTCCCGTAGAAACGACAGTCGTCTCCGCAATCCAAGAGGGTTATGCTCTCACAGAGAGAGCAAAAGCTCTCCACGAACGCAGCCTCGGAGTGCTCGATGCCCAAGCACGAAGACAGCGCTCGTGACCGTCATTGGAATCCCTGTACTTCTCGCATCCAAGATCGCACGGAGGAAAAGCTATCCTGAAAAGGACGCTGATCTCCGAATATACGAGAGAGTGGCTGTCTTTAAAAAGACACAGAGCTCTCACGTATCACTCTTTAGGGAAATCACTCTTAGGTGCTCAGCTGATGATGCGCACAGGGAGAGGCAACGCACACACTAAACTCAAAACAAAAAAGATGCAGAGCAGTGGAATACTGCGAGCGTCCGCTGTGTCAGTACTGCTTGTCAATCAACTTCAGCAACCGTTCCCAGAAGAGCAGAGAGTAGCTTCTCAGTAGCAGATAATGCCGGCTTTCGAAGCGAAAAAGCTAATTTCCATATTTGCACCTGTGGCTTATATACGCACCTGGCGGGGCGGCGCCAGCATTATGCAAATATCTCAATGCCAAGTTCATTGGCGTTTTAGTAGAGTACGAAGCAGATTGGTCTCTCTAAGCGAGTTCCCAATTCGTCGGTCACGACGTGACGTCGTAGTGACCGACTGAAAGGGAACCATACATCAATGGAAAGCTTATTTATTCAGCTTTTGACCCTTTTGGTTCAGGGTCACAAATTTGAAACACAGCTACGGTGATTTAAGAAACAGCCACAATGCTTTGAAACACATCTGTACAGTGTACCATCATTTTAGAAAGGGATTTTTCTGACTGTAGTTGTATAAAGGGCATAAAAAAAAAAATGATTTAGTCTGGTTGTAGCACTTCTTTGTGTTTCATCAGCCTTGGGAAATGAAAGCAAGAAAGAAAAGGACCCATGGTAGCAGTTTTAAGGTTTCAGGCTCTAGTAACCCAGGACTAAATGTTTCACAGAGAAATAAAGGAATCATATAACAATGCTTCCTTTCTAGATGACATAAGACCAATCTCAGTTAAATCAAACAAAACAAGAAGATCCAGCTGTGCTTAATGTCAACACGTGTATGCGCAAATTGAACCTGAGAATCAGCACTGAGAGGCACGTATGCATAGCACAAACATGATCGAGACATACATTTACATGATTATAAAGATGCAAATGCCATTGTGGAACAATGGTGAATGATGAGCCGTAACCATGGTGAAAAGAAAAAGAAAAAAAAAAACAATGAATAATTTTTAATGAGGAGACAACACGGTCAGTAACTGCAAACAAAAGGTGCTAATCGTAGTGACAACCTGCCACAATGTGCTTTTTTTTCATTAAGGCTTGTTAGAAAGAGCGTGTTATTTTGAATGGTATATGTTGAGAAGACTGTGGATAATTTTACTTTGTTGTCCTTTTCAGGGTGGAATTATAAATAAAAGTCAATTACTATAGACATGTGTTTCAACACAAAACTAACTGAACCTTATTGCCAAGAGAGAAAACAGTTGTGTTCCCTGCCTGTCATATCCCCTCGTCTTAAGCAAACCAAAACATATTCTTTTCGACAAGGTATTTGTTTCAGAGATCATTTTAGCCACTAGCCATAAATAAACAAAGACCGTAAGTTCACTTTGGTTCATGCATGTAACCGTGAAAACCTGGATGAGCTTGATGAAACAGTCTTTACACAGAAATGCTGAATTGCTTTCGGTTTCGGTATTTACATAATATGTATAACAGTAAAGGGCTTTTAAAGCCAGTGAATAGATAAACACTGAGACAACACTAACTCCACTAGATTGAAATCTTGCATTTATGCATTTGGAAGATGCTTTTATCCAAAGCAATTCACAGTGCATTTAAGTTACTGTATCAGTATGTATGTTCCCTGTGGATCAACGCAATGCTTTACTAATCAAACGCCGTTTCTGCTTATCTCATGTTAATCTTGAGTACCTATGGGCTGGGGTGCAAATTCAATTTCAAATATTGGTAAAGACAAGTAAATAGTCCATAAAAAAATCTAATTATGAAGAAAAGCACAAATAAATCCAATAAAAGAAATTTAAATAAACAGTGCTGTTCATGTTTTAGGTTGGTCTGTAGTTCATGTACATTACAGAAACTAAAGGAAGTAATGAGATAATACTGCATAGTGTTTACTGTGTAAATCGGATTAAATCTTATTAAAGTTACCAAAGTTATTCAGTCAAGACAATGAAATTATGATTTTCTTTGTCTGTGGTTTGATTAACATTATCAGGTTTATACTCTTAAAAATGCTGGGTGTACTGTCACTTTAAATGCACGGATCCAATATATTGTTACACACACACATTTATTTAATGTGTAAAAGACTTTTACTTCTATAATCAGGACATTTTGAGATAATTTTGTGTTAAAATGTCCGCTCAAGTGCAAGAAAACAAACTCAGTTGTCATTGGCCCGCTGTCTTCATTTGCTTACTCGCAAGCTGGCTGCAGTCTTGGGATGCCGATCGCTTGCACTGTAAAGGTGCATGCAAACAAAACTTTTCAAACAATGCGCGAGTAAAGCATTGATATCCTAAATATTTAAATAAACGGGCCAGTGACTGTTGCATCGCTGCTAACCCCACACATTAATTTTAACATGTTTGTAATAATTATCTTAACAATGATGCACGGAGAAAACCCTCATGTTGCAGTAAATTAGGTAACAAGATGTTGTAACAAAATTTCAGCAATGTTGGTATGCAAAAGCGCCTTTTAGACCAGTGTTTAGTGCGTATTTTTTATTTTAATCGTGCATGCGCACCAGTTACGTGCACTCCTTCCTATTAGGTAGTACTGCATCCTTCATATATCCAAAAAGTCTTTAGTTTTATCAGATCTATAAAACAAAGATCAGCTGTATAGATTCTTTCAGAATAACACAAAACATTATCCCACTATCTCTGGATAACTTATAATACACTACATGTTCATGTCATTACATTACATTACATAACACAGTCTCACCCCATGTCGTCAATATTTGACGACACTTGACCATTCGTCATATGTTGACGCGAAGGGTATACCTTTCGCGTCATTTTTTGACGAACTGGGGACTTCAATACTATTACGTCCGTTGCATTCTCTTTCCTATTTTCTTACCATTTTCGCGTCGGTTTAGGGTTAGATTATGCAAAATTAAACAGTGTACGCGAAATTAAACCGTTGTCACCTGGCGTTGGGGTTATAGTTAGGTACGCGAAATGAAACAGTTGTCAACTGGCGTTGGGGTTAGAGTTAGGTTTGGGTAGGGATGTCATTATGTAAATCTAACCCTAAACCGACGCGGAAATGGTAAGAAAATAGGAAAGAGAATGCAACGGACGTAATAGTATTGAAGTCCCCAGTTCGTCAAAAAAAATTACGCGAAAGGTATACCCTTCGCGTCAACATATGACGAATGGTCAAGTGTCGTCAAATATTGACGACATGGGGTGAGACTGGGTTGCATTACATCATGTCTTTTACATTATATGCACTTACGCACCAACCTTTAATGCAGTTTTACTTACCGCCTGCGACTAATGACCCGACTCTTGGTTGTTGTGTGCGTGAGCTATTCCAGTTAAATTGCCCATATAAGGACTTCCACTGTACTTCCAGCATTGAAATTGCTTATAAAAGAAATTAAGCAAGATTGTTACGAATAAATCTCTCAAGTTTAAAACTTGTGCGAACTGTGGCAAAGTGTATTCATCACAGAAATACTCTGTCATACGTTCAACTGCTTTTTTGACACTCCGCCTATGTTTAGCATGAGGAATCCAACTCTTTAACAATGTTAAGGGCGGGGTGTGTGAATTTTGAAAAGACTTTGAAAAAGGGAATCAGGGCGACTACCAAAACACACTTGTAGCCAATCAGCAGTAAAGGGCGTGTCTACTAACCGGCATCGTTGCCTCGGTTGCGTATGTGTGGGGCGTGTCTATCAAAAGAACCCAGATAGCAAAGAGTCGGCGGACCACCGGCGGTGCTCTGGAGGCAGTAAGCGTCATAAGGGCGTACTCGCAAACAGGTCTGACGGCAGACCGCCGGCGGCAGCCGCTTTTGCATAAATTAAGCAGTCAGTCCGCCGGCATGCAAATCGCAAGAAATGGGAGTGACGTATTCGGCGGCAAACGTTTCATCCCCGCCAGCAGGACGCACCTATAGCCGACAGCTTAGGGCTGGCGGCAAACAGAAGTCCTGCGGATATTTTTTGCTATCTGGGAAGGTCCAGATTAATTTGTGGTGGGGGCGTGTTTGTTTAGGTGATTTCAAATATCGACATTGGATTTCAGAGATCAGGCACCATGCCTTTAAAACCTTAAAACTTTTAAAATAAAGCACAAAAATCCCCAGAAGATGAATGTGTAATCTATCACAACACCACATTTAAAAAGCTTTTCTTTAAAACAGCCCAGCTATTAAACGCAGAAATGTTTCTCCTCACACCTGAAGTAACAACATTTATTGACCTATTAACACATGGTGTCACATCATGAGTGAGGTCTATAATTACGTTGCACAGTCAAACCCTTAATGAGAACACAATTACTGTTAAACTCCTTCCTCTCCTCCAAATCATCACTGCTAGAGGTTACACGGCAGATAAGTGCCTGTTTATGACACGCTAAACATTACTCTCTCTGTAGCGGTCAGAGGTTTAGTCTCACGTTACTTTGCTAAAACCCTGCATAATAAAATAAGCTTCCAAAATATAATCGTATAATTAACGGCTACTGTTAAACCTGGATAGATGTGATTATGTGAGCCCATATTCATGAGGGCTTATGAATGCTTTTTAGTTTACATTTAGGCCAAAGCATCTTACAGTGCATTTAATATATAAATATATATATATATATATATATATATATATATATATAGTCAGTATATGTGTTCCCTGGGTCGAACCCATGACCTTTGTGTTGCTAATGCAAGACTACAGAAACATTGAGAATGCTTTCAGCACATGTGTCTGTTTGACCTCGCGCCACGCATTTATCTTCTCGAAAAGATTTTGGTGAACAATAAAGTATCCTTATATAAAATTTTAAATAATGTTTCTTAAAGTACAAAGTCAATACTGTTTTACAGAACAATTCCACCATTAGTGGTGGTAGTTCAGTTTACAACGTACACAATACAGCTAGAGGCATGAAAATAGAGAAAACATTTTAAGTGCAAATAAACTAGATGGATAAATGGATAAATATATATGGACACATAAATACCAATCCCTATTAAGAGTAAACAAATGTAATGTATATAATGTGCTGTAGCTCACTTACCCAACCTATGGTGTTTACTCTACTGGAGAGCAGTGGTACTGTAATTGCATTAGTGGTGCTAAAGGTCATGGGTTCAATCCCAGCAAACACACATACTTATAAAATCTATTGTAGTGCACTAAGTTGCTTTGGATCCCTATTTTTACATCCCTATTTTTTACAGTCTATGGTCTATCAGTCTATCTTCACCCATGTCCCACCTACTTACCCATTTTCAGTTATCTGCAAGTGATGCACGGTGGCAGGCACCGCCAACTATTGCCTTCCGAAAAGCTCTTTGCAAACCTACAGGTGACATCATGGACATCACGTCAATATTTTTTACAGTCTATGGTTCAAACCCCCTTTTGCACTGGTAATACAATGCTCTATCACAGCAATACTCTAACTTTAATGTTAAGCAATGATCTTCCAAAATCCCACAGATGATGGGACTCATTTGTCAATAAAAAACTGCAAGTATGACAATATCAAAAACGCTTTCTTTGCAAAGTTCACAAAAATGTGGGAGATTTGTGAAAGCACATCCATTTGGAGTGAAGATACATCATTGTCAGCTCCACTCACCACAACAAAAAAATTAAACCAACCACCCCCAAAATGAAAAAGTTACCATACTGCAGACATTCCCTCCTGAGCTTGTACAGCCAATGAAGTGAAGTGTAAAAGAAAAACATTGCCAGATGCTTTTTTATTCAAAGCAACTTAAAGTGCATTACAAGAAAAACATTTCTTTATCAGCATGTGTGCTTTCTGGGTTCGAACCCATGACCTTTTATGCTGCTAACTCAATGTCCTGTCACATTCTTAAATGAGATTCACATTTACAGATTTTAGCTCATGTATCATATAGTGTTAAAGACTGACAGTAATCTAAAATGTTTAATGTGTTAAAGGTTTACCCAGTCTCAAGTAGATGCGTATAAATAGCACAAAGTGTAAAAATCGTGCAATACATACCCCAAAATTCCACTTTGGCGTTCATATGATACGCCTGTCCTTCCCATTCACTTAAACGGTGCATCTTTTTTTGTCATTTTATTTATTGGTCTCTCATTTTTTTTTGTTTTTTAAACCATTTTCGCTTGGGTTTAGGGTTAGATTTTAGATTTGCTTCATGAGGTTATTTAATATACCAGTTTCTCCATGTTTTTGTCCATATTTAAGCCATGGTCGCTTGGAGTTGGGGTTTGGGTAAGGATGTCATTTTTATATAACAAAAAGTTGTTCTAACCCTAAACCCAAGCAAAAATGGTAAAAAAAGCAAAAAAATTGAGAAACCAATAAATAAAACGACAAAAAAAGATGCACCATTTAAGTGAATGGGAAGGACTGGCGTATCATATGCACGCCAAAGTGGAATTTGCCGTATGTATTGCACGATTTTTACACTTCGTGCTATTTATACGCAACTCCGTGAGACTGGGCTGGGTTTAGTTAACCCAAAAAATGAAAATTCTGTCATAATTTACTCACTCTCATGTTGTTACAAACCAGTTTAAATGACTTTGTTTTGATAAACACTAAGAGAGATATTCTGAGGAATGTTTGTAGCTGAAACGATCAGTTTTCCCAATCCCCGTCCTCGAGTACCCCCTCCCAGAATGTTTTAAAAGAAAACACACAGTTCCCTTTCAGTCGGTCACTACGACGTCACGTCGTGACCGACGAATTGGGAACTCGCTTAGAGGGACCAATCTGCTTCGAATACTACTAAAACGCCAATGAACTTGGCATTGAGATATTTGCATAATGCTGGCGCCGCCCCGCCAGGTGCGTATATAAGCAGCAGGTGCAAATATGGAAATTAGCTTTTTATCGCTTCGAAAGCCGGCAGTATCTGCTACTGAGAAGCTACTTTCTGCTCTGGTGGGAAACGATTGCTGAAGTTGGTTGGACTAGCAGTACCACAGCGGACGCCGCAGTTTTTCCACTACTCTGCATCTTTTTTGTTTTGAGTTTTAGTGAGTGCGTTGCTGATCCCTGTGCGCATCATCAACTGAGCATCTAGAGTGAATTTCCCTAAAAGAGTGATACGAGAGAGCTCTGTGTCTTGTTAAAGACAGCCACTCTCTCGTATATCCGGAGATCAGCGTCCTTTTCAGGATGGCTTTTCGTCCGTGTGTTCTTGGATGCGGCAAGTACATGGGTCCAAAGGACGGTCACGAGCGCTGTCTGTCATGCTTGGGAATCGAGCATGCGGAGGCTGCGTTCGCTGGGGGTGCATGTTCTCACTGCGAGGAGATGTCCCTTTTGGATTTACGCAGGCGGTTGTCGTTTCTACGGGAACGGCGTCCGCGTCCGGTGAGTGCTAACCGCCGCCACGGAGCGGCCGTGAAGCTCTCTAAGGACGATTTGCGTCTAACTGTGCTGAGCCGGTCGGGGGATTCGTCCTCCGGCTCTCAGCCTTCCCGTCCTCAGCCGGTAGAAGTGCCTATGGAGACTACAGCATCGTGTTCTACGAGCGCTGTAGAATCCATTGTGCCTCCCTCTGGACCCGCTTCGACCGCAACACCCGAGGGTGGGGCCCCTCTTTCCGAAGCTGACTCCGACGTTCTTCCTCCCTCTGGTCGGGTCGTGACGCCGGAGTTTGACCCGGAGATGGTGGCCGTGCTCGCTCGAGCGGCGGAGACCGTAGGGTTAGAGTGGGTTAACCCCCCTCAGCCCGAGCCGTCCCGCCTGGATGATTGGTTCTTCGGAGCTGCCCGGGCTTCACAGCCCTCTCCACCAGTACCTTTCTTCCCCGAGGTGCACGAGGAGCTGTCACGGACTTGGAAGTCGCCGTACTCTACCCGGTTACGGCCGATTCAGCCCTCCCCCCTCACCTCCCTCACCAACGGAGCCGCTAAGGGTTACACGGGGATCCCTCCTGTGGAGCGAGGGGTCGCGATGCAGCTGTGTCCGGCCACCGCTGCCTCTTGGAAGGACCGCCCAACCCTTCCCTCTCGGGCTTGTAGACAGTCGTCCGGTTTAATGGGCGCTGCCCATCAGGCTTGTGGAGAGGCGGCTTCGGCTCTGCATGCAATGGCTTTGCTGCAGGTCCATCAAGCGAAGGCCTTACAGGATCTGCACGAGGGAGGAGACGACTCACCCGTCCTCTCGGAGCTCCGGGCTGCCACTGATCTGGCTCTCCGCGCTACGAAGGTGACGGCGCAGGCGATTGGTCGTGCGATGTCTACTCTCGTGGTCCAAGAATGCCACCTATGGTTATGTCTGGCTGACATGACGGAAGCGGACAAGAACAAGTTCCTGGACGCTCCAGTGTCACAGACTGGCCTATTCGGCGAGTCGGTGGAGTCTTTAGCTCAGCAATTCACCGCCGCTCAGAGGCAGACTGAAGCGATCTCCAAGATCATGCCCCGGCGCAAGAGGCCTGCCTCTCGTCCACCAGCACCGGCTGCCCAGTCTGCTCCTCGCCGAGGGCGCCCTGCGGCGGCTGCCTCCGCCCCCCCCCCTAGGAAGTCATCCAGACAACGGAGGGGGAACAGCCGTCGACAGCCCGCCCCGCCCGCTCGACCCGCTTCCCGTGGTGGCAAACGGGGATCTAAGCGGCCCTGAGACGGGCGACCTGGAATTGGATGGGATCACTCTTCGGGAGACGGTGAACGCACCGCTCTCTCCCCCGGAGGAGGGCCGGGTGGAAAATCTTTGGTTTCGTTTTGTTTCTGTTCCGCCGGCTTCTCAGCCGGCACCCACAAAACCACAAAAAGAGTGCATTCCTATTCCTTCTCCAGGTCTTCAGAGGATCGAGAGAGCCGTGAGCGGGCATTCATCTGCTCATCCTCCCTCTCCTCCATCGCCAGCGGGTGTCCTGAGGAGTCCGAGCTCTCCACTGCGGAGACTGGACCACCAGCACCCTCAGCGGTCTCAGGTCAGTGTCACAACACACACACACACTGTAGTTGCGTGCGCTCTTACGGCGCGCGCACCGGCAGTCTCACCTGTTCCGCTCGTCTGCCCCACCGCGAGCTCTCCGGTTGTGCCGTTAATTCCCCTCGCACGGTCTCTGGAAGCTTGGCTTCAGCTTACCAGCCCGTCTCGATGGGTATTACGCACGATCCGCCTCGGCTACGAAATTCAATTCAACCGGCACACACCCAAATTCTCGGGCATTCGTTTCACCACAGTGAAAGCGTCCGATGCACATGTACTGCGTGCAGAATTAGGTGTCCTCCTGGCGAAGGACGCGATCGAGCCGGTCCCTCCAGCCGAGATGAGCTCGGGGTTTTACAGCCCGTATTTCATAGTTCCAAAGAAGAGCGGTGGGTTACGACCGATCTTGGATCTGCGCGTTCTGAACCGAGCTCTCCAAAAACGGTCCTTCGGGATGTTAACTCCGAAACTGATATTTCAGTCCATACGTCCCCAAGATTGGTTTGCAGCAATAGATCTGAAAGACGCGTACTTTCATGTGTCCATTCTCCCTCGCCACAGGCCGTTTCTGCGCTTTGCGTTCGAGGGGCGGGCATACCAATACAAAGTACTACCGTTCGGGCTGTCTCTTTCTCCCCGTGTATTCACGAAAGTAGTGGAAGCGGCGTTAAAGCCCCTGAGAGAGAGCGGTGTTCGCATTTTGGCTTACCTCGACGATTGGCTTATAATAGCGCATTCTCGGCGGACGCTTTGCGAGCACAGAGACTTAACGCTTCGGCATCTCGCCCGTTTGGGTCTTCGGGTCAACTGGGAAAAGAGCAAACTTTGCCCCACGCAGAGGATCTCTTTTCTCGGGATGGAACTGGACTCGATCGATTTATCGGCACGTTTAATAGAAGCGCGCGTCCAATCAATTCTGACTTGCCTCGGTTCTTTCCGAGGGAAGAACGCGGTCCCTCTGAAACAATTTCAGAAGCTCCTGGGACATATGGCAGCAGCCGCGGCCGTGACACCGCTTGGGCTGCTCCATATGAGACCGCTTCAGCATTGGCTTCACGATCGAGTCCCGAGGAGAGCGTGGCGCGCCGGCATTCACTGTGTAACCATTACACCTGCGTGTCGTCTAACATTCACCCCGTGGTCAGACCCTGCGTTTCTGAGAGCAGGGGTTTCCATGAAGCAGATTTACTGGCATGTTGTTGTACACACAGATGCATCCAACACGGGGTGGGGAGCCACGTACAACGGGCTTGCAGCTTCGGGGGTGTGGACAGCACCCCAGCTGCACTGGCATATCAATTGCCGCGAGTTGTGGGCTGTATATCTGGGACTCGTACGCTTCGCTACGGAGCTGCGAGGGAAGGATGTACTAGTACGCACCGACAACACTGCGACCGTTGCGTATATCAACCGTCAAGGCGGTTTGCGCTCTCGTCACATGTCGCATCTCGCCCGTCATCTCCTCCTTTGGAGTCAGAAGCATCTGAGGTCCCTTCGTGCCATTCACATTCCGGGTTCGCTCAATACAGCGGCAGACGCGCTTTCCCGAGCTGCGCGCCCCAGAGAATGGCGACTCCACCCCCAGACGGTCCAGCTAATTTGGAAGAAGTTCGGTCGTGCGCAGATAGATCTATTTGCGTCACCGGACGATACCCACTGTCGCCTGTTTTATTCACTAACCGAGGGCAGCCTCGGCGTGGATGCGCTGACACACAGCTGGCCGCGGGGGATGCGCAAATACGCGTTTCCACCAGTGAGTTTAATCGCACAGACACTGTGCAAAGTCAGGCAGGACGAGGAGAGCCTTCTACTGGTCGCACCTTACTGGACGACCAGGAATTGGTTTCCAGAACTGATGCTCCTCGCGACAGCCCCTCCCTGGCGGATTCCCCTGAGGAAGGATCTTCTTTCTCAAGGAGGGGGCACATTATGGCACCCGCGCCCCGACCTGTGGGATCTCCACGTATGGTCGTTGAGCGCACGCAAGGTTTAGGTGATTTATCGCAAGCGGTATCTAACACCATCGCCGTGGCTCGAGCTCCGTCCACAAGACGGGCTTACGCGCTTAAATGGAACCTTTTCGTCGATTGGTGTTCCTCGCAACGCGAGGACCCCCGAGAATGCCCCATTAATATCGTGCTTTTATACCTTCAACACCGGTTAGATGGTAGGCTGTCACCCTCCACCATTAAAGTTGATATCGCTGCTATTTCTGCTCATCACTCACTTATTAACGGCAGATCAGTCGGCCAGCACGACTTAGTTATTAGATTTTTAAGAGGCGCTCGTAGGCTAAACCCCTCGCGCCCTCCCTCTATTCCTCCCTGGGACCTGTCCATGGTGCTGAAAGCCCTGCAGGGAAACCCGTTCGAGCCTTTGCAGTCTGTGAGTCTGAAGTTTTTATCAATGAAAACTCTGACCCTGCTCGCATTGGCCTCTGTTAAGAGGGTAGGTGACCTTCATGCATTCTCCTACGTGCCCAAAGTTCCCACCACTCCCTTCAGAGATCAGGTGGTGAGCTTGCGAGCGCTGCCCCTGGAAGCGGCAGACCCAACCATGGCTTTATTATGCCCCGTACGAGCGTTACGCATCTACGTGGATCGCACACAAAGCCTTAGGACCTCAGATCAGCTCTTTGTTTGTTATGGTGGTCAGCAGAGAGGGAAAGCTGTCACTAAGCAGAGGATGTCTCATTGGATAGTTGATACTATCGCCCTTGCTTATAATCTGCAGGGCATTCCTTGTCCATTTAATTTGAGAGCTCACTCTACTAGAAGTGTTGCCTCATCTTGGGCACTCGCTCGTGGTTCCTCGCTAACAGACATCTGCAGAGCTGCTGGTTGGGCGACACCTAATACGTTCATTAGATTTTACAGTGTTTGTGTCGAGCCTGTCTCCTCTCGTGTTCTTTCCTCGTTAGGGGAAGCACAGAGAACAGGCTCGCAGGTCGGCTTGCAGCCTCCGACTGCTGCTCCAAACTGAGCTCAGTATGGAAGGCCATCAAGGCAAAAACGCGTAATAAATTGTTTTGCCTTCCTCCGCTGCCTTGGCAGCCTGATGTTGCGGAGCATCCGCTGCCAGCCTCTCACTAGCTGCATCCTCGCGAACCTGTGTTTGGCTCGGGCATCCACATTGCGTCCCACCGGGTCCCTTTGTGAGTATTTTTCCGTGGGGTTAATCCTACTAGCCCACGTTTCCCTCAGCAGAGCACTGCTTTGCTTACACAGCCACGGCTGTCATTTATACCTCAACTACGGTTGACTTTCGCCCACCAATAGCCCTTAACGGGGCGGTGGCTTCCGCAGCGTCCCTATACCGCTCAGATAGGGCGCTTCCCAGTCGCTGGCACTACTGTGGGTTAAAGGAACATCTAGTGCCCGGCTTTCTGCCTTAAAACCTAATTCTCCTTATCCTTAAGTGGAACCGGAGGGCTTTACGCAGACACTGGAAGAGGTCAGCCCTCAGTGGCGTTTTGGTAGGGGATTCCCAATTCGTCGGTCACGACGTGACGTCGTAGTGACCGACTGAAAGGGAACGTCTCGGTTACGTATGTAACCCTCGTTCCCTGAAGGAGGGAACGGAGACGTCACGTCCCGTCGCCACAGGGCTGCTCCCTGCTGTTTATTGGCCGGTCACACTTTCCGGCTTTCTCAGCGAAAAAGAAGCTAATTTCCATATTTGCACCTGCTGCTTATATACGCACCTGGCGGGGCGGCGCCAGCATTATGCAAATATCTCAATGCCAAGTTCATTGGCGTTTTAGTAGTATTCGAAGCAGATTGGTCCCTCTAAGCGAGTTCCCAATTCGTCGGTCACGACGTGACGTCTCTGTTCCCTCCTTCAGGGAACGAGGGTTACATACGTAACCGAGACGTTTTCCAAATTTTTAGTATGTTCTTACCTCAACTTGGATGAATTAATACATACCTATCTTTTTTCAATGCGTGCACTTTTAATCTTTGTACAGCGCTTCGTGAATGTGTTAGCATGTAGCCTAGCCTTATTCATTCCTATGGCTCCAAACAAAAGTTTTATTTTGTGCCACCATACTTACTTGTGTAACTACCCATGTAACAGTCTTTAAATAGAGAAAAAATGGAAGTGTTTGGTGGCTTCTAAATTCATCCCTGTTTGGATCCTAAGGAATGAATGGGGCTAGGCTAAATGCTAACAGATTCACGAGGCGCTGTACAAAGATTAAGTGCACACATTGAAAAAAGATAGGTGTGTATTAATTTGTCTAAGTTGAGGTAAGCACATAGTGGAATGTTGAAAAACGGTGGTGTTTTCCTTTAAACGCCTCATTATTTAACACACCTGATTTAACTCATCAGCTTGTATGTTAACCATTCCGAAAGACTGATGAGTTGAATCAGGTGTTTTTAAATAAGGAAACGTCTAAAACTTTCTGGGAGGGGGTACTTGAGGACCAGGATTGGGAAGCACTGTTTTACATTATTCTCCCATTTTCTGTGGTTTATTTTCTTTTCATGTAAAGCTGCTTTGATACAAAACAACATGGCGCTATATAAATAAAATAAACTTGGTGGCTCAGCACATTGTGATGGATCCACTGGGTGCAAACCTGTCGGAGTCTATGAGCAGGAAGTTCATGTCTTGGACGCCAACTTAATATCCAACTTGGAAATTTGAACTAAATAAAAACTCAAAGCTGAGAAAATCCTATTTGTCGTCTCACACCTGGACCACTTTCATTTCCAGATATGCATTTTATTACGTGGCCACTGAATGATACCCTATAAACAACAGGCGCAGACAATGAAAGACGAAGGGCAGATTGCCAGGGACTCCAGTCGGAAACTCAATCACGAAAATCTCCCGCGGACAGGTAGAAGTGTTGGGGCCTATTTATAGTTGGCATACAAATTGAGCCATTCAGCTCGACACACAAAGATTCATCGCTATAATAAGAGGCAAAGTCCAGATAATGGTTCACTGCACTATAATTAGAAGTTATTATACGCGACTCCATTACTCCCCGTGTATTTATTTTAATGTTTGTGCAAAGTGTGAGACTCAGCGAGTTCGTTGCATCCGTAGATCCATTTAGCAAAGAGCTTTTAGCTTAAGTGTAGTTGTGTGAGCGTTAGTGGTGATTCGCACTATGGAGCCGAACAGACAAATGCACACCCCCTTTCTCTCTTTCATAAAGAGATGCCGATCTGTTCGACTGTGCAGAGAGATAGATAGCGGCCAACACAGTACCAGACATCCCGTTGATCACGGGCTCAGGAAATTACAGGCGGACTGGGACAGCCACAACAGAAAGTCAAAGAACTCAATGAGATGTTTTAGTGGGGGGAGTTCATGGTGCGAGAAACCGCCTAGCGCTTTAAGCAATGCAAAGGAAATGTGTTCATTGTGTTGAGGAAAACAAAATCGATATGGTGTGGTGCTCAATACTCCAAGTTTGGAAAGGCAGCCAATAAAACATGAGAAAGAATGACTGCATTTAGCAGGACCCGTGGTATTATTGGAAGGCATCTACATAATTAATATGGGACTGGATTGTTATTAAAACAAGAAACCGAGGGCTTGAAGTAGAGAATGAAAGAGCTTTATAACAACACATCTCATTTTAATGCCTGACATACGCCTACGCATAAATTTACATCACATTCTGTTATTGTACTATTGCAATTTAAATGGCCATCAATTTCAATTTAAAGACGTGTCAATCTATTGGCATCCAGAGGAAATTCTCATGTGTGAAGTTGAGTAAATGACACCTCATTTTTTTCATTCAGATCCTAGCATTATGGTTCAAAACCATAATGAGGCAAAGGTGACATGCAATGGGCATCATTGATGGACTATCCGATAATAATGTACTGTAATACGGAGGGTTTTTACACAAATGCCTGAAACATTTAAAGAAAAGAAACATTTATAAGCCTCTACTAGATGTGCTCTGGATCTTAGAAATGTTAAGCTGATAAATATACTGCATTGCGTACATAAAATTATTTTACCTTAAAGGAATAATATTTATTTCCTGTATAGTCAGGCTACATCAAAACAGCAGGGCGAAATGTTAAATATAATAAAATAAGGTCATAAAATGTACTGTACTGTAAATACCGCAAAGTGTAATGTAATTATTTAAGCAGTGATTAATGCAATAAAAAAGTGCTTGTTGTGACATTTTTCACTCCGTTAAATATTTCTCACAGTGAGTTTATGCTTGAAAATCAGTTGTTGTCTTGGCTACAAAAAAGCTATTGAGCAATTAAAAAGATACTGTTCTTTCAGAAAAAAATAAACAATTATGGAAGCAAATAATGATAGCAATATTTAAGGTTGGCGGTATGGAAATGTTCTGATCCAAATTCTCTAGCTGTCCCTGCAGCCTTGTCTGGACAGAGCAGGGAGCACAGCACAAAATGGATCATTATATTGTACTTATAGTATACTATCTAAATGAGTATCTGACAATTTTGTGATACAGGAACACACCCACACAAGTCTGGGATCAGTGTCTTGCGTGTTATTTCAGACATGCAGTCAAGTCGCAGCTCATGGAGCTTATAGTCTGGTGTGAGCACACAATTCGTGAGCTTTGGGTTTACATGGCATTCGATTTACTCGTACAGTGCGAGTCTGCGTTTGCCCACGGCATTGCTGAAATCACACAGCGTATGCCCGGCTTTAAAGGGGTTGTGGTGGGTAATGAATGCAGGATGGTAGAATTGAACTGAAGCTGAACTTAAAGTCCCCATGAAAATAAAATGCAAAACTGTAATTTGTTTCAGAATATTTTAATATTTAATAAAAAAAAGAACGCAAATCTCCTTCCCTCCTCAAAACGATCTGTCTTTACTTTCGGTCATATGGTATGGCAGGTGGGCGGGATCTGGGAGAAGAATACTGCGATTAGCAATTAGCAACACGACCTAACTTCAAACGATCCAATCAGATTTTGATGTACAAATTCAAATCCAGCCCTGCCTTATTTCATTTCAAAAGCCAGTTTCAATCGGATATACGTCACCACGTGGAATATGGTTGATAAACGTGATTTATGGTTAAAAAACATTATTATCCATATCGTACATTATTGTAGCTCTTTCCTGTCTTCAGTCCAAGAAAAGAGATTTACGTTGGAGAAGATAACTCGCGTCATCATTTACATTAACCAAGATGGCCGCTCGAACTATGCGCTAAGTGTAGAGCGCAATCCAGTCATTTATAGATCAGTGGTACTAATACACACTTACACACCAAAGGAAATTTAAAATCGTGAAACAGACCATAAGAGCTCTTTAAACAATGCAAATAGCATCCCTTGTTGGCATAAAGTATTCAACATTTTTAGTGTCATCGGCAGTAAACAGCAAAGTCAGTCACTTTTGATAAAACCATCTCCCAAATACATAAATGGAACTGCAGCTCAACTGGTAGAACATTGGATAAGTAGAGCAAAAGGTAATGAGTTTGAATCCCAGGAAACATAAATGATAAAATGGATAACCTAAACATGCTGTAAATCTCTTTGGATGAAAGCATCTTTATTCACATTTTCTTATTTAAAGCAACAGTTTGAATCTCTGCACAGTGCTCTAAAGAATATATACTCCATTTGACTGATTCGGTGTTCTTGATACAGATATACAATTCACACGCAAGGTCAATTACAGGTCTAAGAGAAAATGGTTTAGAGAATGAACACAATGCATCGAGCCTCATTCATCTTATTATCTGCGCACCTGCATGTCATTCTTTGTCAAGTGGTTCACAGTTGTGTCCTTCCTCCATGGCAAACATTTTCTCTACTGATACATTTTATATGAAGCTAAATATCAAAATTATGACTTTTTCTTTTGAATATGACACACACACAAACACACATTGTTCCCACCACCTACTGATATCTTGGAAATATGTGCCCTAGGAAATCACATCTATCTCTGTGACTGCCCTGGGCTCTGTAAACAGACATATGGAGGGTTGGATTTTGAAAAAAGGGCCTGTGATTTATGTTAGCAAAATGGTTGAAATCAGCACTTTTAAAGAGTTAGTTCACCCAAATATTACAACTCTGGCATTGTTTACGAATCCTAATTTTGCTCCAAACCTATGACATATTCTGTCCTCTGTACAACACAAGATGAGAAATTGTGTGTTTTGTTGTAAAGTACGTTGGTGCTGCACTATGTTGAATCAGACCTGCACATCGTTCAGAAGGAATTTTTGCCCATTCCCCTTTACAAAATCACTTCAAAATTTGTAGGATGTCTGGTGTGAATCGCTCTCTTGAGGTCATAGGTCTAGGCTTTGACTAGGCCACTCCAAGTGGCGCCTTTTTTTTTATTTTTTGCAAGTCTGCGGTGGATTTACTTTCGATGCTTAAGGTCATTGTCTTGCTGTATCAACCAACTTCCACTGAGCTTCAACTGGCGGACAGCCACCCTGACATTATCCTGTAGGATATTTTGTTAAACGTGGGAAATCATTGTAGTGGTCTAGGCCCTGAGGCAGCAAAACATGCCCAAATCATGATGTTCCCTTCACCATACGTCACTGTTGGGATGATGTATTGATGTTGGTTAGCTGTGTCCTTTTTACGCCATAGTATTTTCTCCAAACAATTCA
This sequence comes from Paramisgurnus dabryanus, assembly GCF_030506205.2. Lineage (NCBI taxonomy): Eukaryota > Metazoa > Chordata > Actinopteri > Cypriniformes > Cobitidae > Paramisgurnus > Paramisgurnus dabryanus. The sequence goes on from NC_133340.1 coordinate 6,076,296, forward strand.
ACTTTTGTTTTTTCAGTCCATAAAATATTTTCCCAGTAGTGCTGGGTTTGCCAAGGTGGTCTTTGGTAGCTATAGTATGAAACTGTCTCCATACTTAGGCAATATGTCTAACTGTAGATTGATGTATGTCTAAACATTTTGAGATTGTTTTGTATCCCTTTTCAGCCTTATGAAGTGCAACAACTCTTGATCGGATATCTTTACAGAGCTCCTTCTTGCAAGGCATGGTTTATAAAGAGCTGATGTTTCCTAAGGACAGCAAATTTAAAATGTTTGAGTTTCTTTTAATCAATCAAAGTAGCACTAAACCACACATTTAAACTCATTTTTTTAATTGGACTCCAGATTGTCAGCTTCTGACACAAATTAGCTTTCATTAAAGTAATTAGCCTATGAGTTTACTTACATTTTCCTCCAGCACTGTGAATGTTTAATGGGTGTTTTCAAAAACAGACTCAAGAAACTAAAATTGTTTGTGTGTTGTCAGCTTATGCACATTGTGTTTGTCTATTGTTAAGACTTAGATAAGGATCAGATCACATTTTATGTCAAATCAATGTAGAAAACCGGTTTATTCACATACTTTTTCTTGCCAATGTAAATTACCACACTGATATGTATGTTTTAATGGAGGCATGACATATCAAACACTAAATAGGATCAAATGTATTAAACAAATTTTACTTTCTTTCGCTGCAAAAAGTGCATGCAAGCTTTTTTCAAAAACGTCTACTAAAATTTGACTTATTTAAAAAAGACATGGCAAATAATCACTAAAGATGCATTTATAGATGAAGAAAAACATAATGTAAAAATGAAGAAACAGAACAATACACTAAGGGAGCTGTGACGCATGACTGCCACTTTCGGGTTGTACAGGTATTCAGGTCCAGTACTCACAAGCACTGTCAAAAATAAAGATACAAAGCTGGGGCAGTATCTGTTAACAAAGCTCCTAGTATGTACCATTTAGTTACAAATATGTATTTTTAAACTGCCAATATGCACCTTTTAAAGTACTATGCACTTTTTGGGTACAAAGGTGTAGCTCAACTTTTGTAAATTATTTCTGAGAGTGAGGAACACAAGGTTAAATGTGGGGCACCGTTGTTTTGTGTGCCGTTGTTCATCCAGTTCTTTTCAGAATTTGATCTTTTTTAGGACTTCTTAACACGCTACACTGTAAAAAGTCGGATCTACTTAAAAAATACTTCAATTGGTTAAAATAATACTTTATTCCACTTAATTTTTCTCACTTTAAGTAAAAAATCTAGGTGAAAAAAGTATTTAAGTGGTAACATCTAAAAAAATTTAGCTTTATCAACTTAAATTGTTCACTTAAAGTGAGGAAATTCAAGTTGAAAACAATTTCATTCTTTACCGGTTACAAATTGAAGTGATTTTTTTAAGTTAATCCAGCTTAAAATTTTTAGAGTGTATAGTTATTTGTGTACTTTAATGATGAATGGATGGATGCACTTTTATTGCTTTACCATATAATCACGATATAGGAAGTTAACATTTCTGCATTTTAATATAAATTATTTGTGTTCAACCAATAATTAAGGAACGTCACATACATCTGGGATGGCATGAGGGTGAGTAAATTGAGGAACAATTTTATATGTTAGTATCTTATTTTTTTTTTTACTAGACTGCGCTTTAGCATTCAGTTGAAAAAATGGTGTAGGTCAGACCACATTTTTACCCACCTCAAAATTACACAAATCGCTGTGTCCGAAACCGCTTACTTTCATACTACACTAGTAGCTGAAAAGCAGTATGTCCGAATTCATAGTATTTGAAAAACAGTAGGTGGAAAATACCCGGATGACCTATTACTGTCTGGCAAGACCCCCAAGTGTTCATTCAATGGACGCTTTACAATACAGAAGAAATGATGATTGACCGTTTAGCCTGGGCATAATGAACCAGACACATAAAACCGCCTGTGAGCGTTTGCCAATAAAACCATTAAAGCAACTTTATGTAGCAAGCGAGTTTAACATCAGGATTATGTTGTGTTAAAAAGAGTAAAAGGAAAAATCGAATAATACAAAAACAATTGACTGTGAAAGCCTCCGTGAGGGCTCACTTTACGTCTGGCAGCTGTTTCGTGTGTTTTGGGGGGAGAGATTGGGATTTCATCTTTTTCTCTGTCCAATGCAATACTTGTGTGAAAAACATCAAGAGAGCACAAAAGACTGTGTTAAAAAATAAAAGAAATACGTATGGGCCTTTGTGAAGTTGCTGTCTGCTTTGATCTGGACAGAGAATAGGATTGCCAAGCTGATATGCTTTGAGGCGGCCCTAAAAGAATGGTGTAATTGGACAGACGACTGGCAGCGGCACAACGCGAGAGCCTCGGGGTCACAGTGAACTGTGGCCCTGTCAGAGGGGTCACAGAGAAAACTCAATGACTGAGGGAGAAACTGAGCGAGAGAAAGGAAATGGGACAGAGCAAAAAGATGAGCTGTGCTGTATGAGAGACAAGAAATCTTTATTGATTTTATGAATCAAAGTTGAGTCTGTTAAGTACAGGACTGACTTAAGTACAGGACGGTGCGTTTGTACAATTGATGCTGAACAGCACTTTGCAATAGCTCACCTGGTTCAACAAAGCACATTTTGTATATTTACGAAATGCTATGGTAAACTTAAATATTCACCTGCTAATTAACCACAAAAGGTATTTTTGGCTGTCAAGAGATTAATCATTATTAATAGCATGCAAAATAAACGTTTGTGTTTGCATAATATATGTGTGTGTGTGTGTGTGTCGTGGGTAATTATTATGTATATACAAATACACACATAAATGTATACATTTAAGAAAAATGTATTTATGTACATGTTTTTTATTTATTTACATAATCCATTGATATTCCATATATCATACTCCATTGAAGTGAACGAGCAGAGACATCAATATGCATTACTTTCGCCTCATGCCTGCAGTCAATCCCCAATCCAGTCCCTCCATTTCTTGATATGCTAAGTTGTTTCATCCAAGTGCACCAAACATGACATCTAAATCCTTATTTACTTGCGTATGTGTGTTACTAAAAGTTATCTCCAGACGCTAAGTGTTTTCTTTATGCTTCCATCAAACAGTATATATATATATATATATATATATATATATATATATACAGTCTTGTTCAAAATAATAGCAGTACAATGTGACTAACCCGAATAATCAAGGTTTTTAGTATATTTTTTATTGCTACGTGGCAAACCAGTTACCAGTAGGTTCAGTAGATTCTCAGAAAACAAACAAGACCCAGCATTCATGATATGCACGCTCTTAAGGCTGTGCAATTGGGCAATTAGTTGAAAGGGGTGTGTTCAAAAAAATAGCAGTGTCTACCTTTGACTGTACAAACTCAAAAATATTTTGTACAAACATTTTTTTTCCTGGGATTTAGCAATCCTGTGAATCACTAAACTAATATTTAGTTGTATGACCACAGTTTTTTAAAACTGCTTGACATCTGTGTGGCATGGAGTCAACCAACTTGTGGCACCTCTCAGCTGTTATTCCACTCCATGATTCTTTAACAATTCATTCACATTTCTTGGTTTTGCTTCAGAAACAGCATTTTGATATCACCCCACAAGTTCTCAATTGGATTAAGGTCTGGAGAATGGGCTGGCCACTCCATAACATTAATTTTGTTGGTTTGGAACCAAGACTTTGCCAGTTTACTAGTGTGTTTTGGGTCATTGTCTTGTTGAAACAACCATTTCAAGGGCATGTCCTCTTCACCATAGGGCAACATGACCTCTTCAAGTATTTTAACATATGCAAACTGATCCATGATCCCTGGTATGCGATAAATAGGCCCAACACCATAGTAGGAGAAACATGCCATATCATGCTCCATGCTTCACTGTCTTCACTGTGTACTGTGGCTTGAATTCAGAGTTTGGGGGTCGTCTCACAAACTGCCTGTGGCCCTTGGACTCAAAAAGAACAATTTTACTCTCATCAGTCCACAAAATGTTCCTCCATTTCTCTTTAGGCCAGTTGATGTGTTCTTTGGCAAATTGTAACCTCTTCTGCACATGCCTTTTTTTAACAGAGGGACTTTGCGGGGGATTCTTGAAAATAGATTAGCTTCACACAGACGTCTTCTAACTGTCACAGTACTTACAGGTAACTCCAGACAGTCTCTGATCATCCTGGAGGTGATCATTGGCTGAGCCTTTGCCATTCTGGTTATTCTTCTATCCATTTTGATGGTTGTCTTCCGTTTTCTTCCATGTCTCTCTGGTTTTGCTCTCCATTTTAAGGCATTGGAGATCATTTTAGCTGAACAGCCTATCATTTTTTGCACCTCTTTATAGGTTTTCCCCTCTCCAATCAACTTTTTAATCAAAGTACGCTGTTCTTCTGAACAATGTCTTGAACGACCCGTTTTCCTCAGCTTTCAAATGCATGTTCAACAAGTGTTGGCTTCATCCTTAAATAGGGGCCACCTGATTCACACCTGTTTCTTCACAAAATTGATTTCTCAGTGATTGAATGCCACACTGCTATTTTTTTGAACACACCCCTTTCAACTAATTCAACTAATTGCCCAATTGCACAGCCTTAAGAGCGTGCATATCATGAATGCTGGGTCTCATTTGTTTTCTGAGAATCTACTGAACCTACTGGTAACTTGTTTGCCACGTAGCAATAAAAAATATACTAAAAACCTTGATTATTCTGGTTAGTCACATTGTACTGCTATTATTTTGAACAAGACTGTATATATACAAGTGTGTGTATATTCACATTCTATTTGTAATAAATTCCCAAGAAAACCTCATCATGGTTTTACAACAGAGAAAGTTACATTCCTGTTACATTCCTACAAGGCTAATTATGTAAGTCTTTTGTTTCCCAGCTGTCAATCACAGATTATTCAGGAGCTGTCATGCCTTTTCGCATATAGCCTTTTGCAGGCAAAAGTGTCTTAGAAATTATAAATCAATATATTGTTTTATGTGAATAAGTAGGCAGAATGATTTTCACATCACTTTGAAGAAAAACTCTAGACTCCTAGATCATGTTTTGAAAAGTCTTGGGAAAACATGTTTAGAATGAGTTTTGTGGACTTATATCCGTGACTTAAAAACGTAGCTTTTTCAAAAACCAAGCATAAAAATTTTTCATTGTACATAAATGTTGCTCATATAATATTGTAACCCAGTTTGTGCTGAACACAATGTTATGAGACTCTTGCCATTATTATGTTTTTAAGCAACTGCAAAAAGCACAAATGTCAGTGCAGGTCAAAACTTCCCCAGGGCACTAAAAACCCCTTAAACCCCAGAGGGTTAAAAAAAATTATATACACGCACACACGTAATCTTCTTGATTCTTTACCGAGAACCGTTACACCCTTAGTGCAAACTCATATATTATGCAAAAACAACCTTTTATTTTTATGCTATAAATCGCAATTAATCTTTTGAAAGGCATATGTACAAAACGTTAACCTTTTTTACTTATTTATTATTCACAAAATATACCAACGCTATCACATGGACATTTGTACGTATTTTACTAGGTAATTCGTATCAATTCATACGAACACATTCGCACATTTTGTACAATTTCCTTTTGCTCCTGTGACATTGGGGTTAGGGTTGAGGTTTCATTATTGTTTTTTTATGATAATCATAAATTTTTGTACAATTCACTTTGTGCAACTTATTTCAAACATGGAAGAAAAATTAATAATAAAAAGAAAAAAAAAAATGCATCCTGACAGGAAATGTAGAGTAGTCAAATGCATTTTCTGCATTTTATAGAGATGAACAATTGCTTTGAGAAAGCAAGCGGGGTCTTTGTGTTCTTCAGCATATTTCAAACCTGCTTGCAGAATGGGCATTCAAATGCATTCACATTCCTTAACGGCAAATATTTCACGGCACATTCGAATACACCACATTCTCAGCAGCGAGAAATTCATCCTTGAATTCCCACTGTGTGTTTATAGAAGTGCTTATCCAGTGATCTGAAACAGCCAAAATAAGGTCAAAAGGTCACGCCTCGGATAACACATGAAAGTGTAACGTTGGGTAATTGCTTTTCTATTAATCGAACAATGTGCATTGAACTGTAGCCGATGGATCTCAGTCTGCGTGATGTGGGCCGAATGACACCGGTCAAATCTGAATCTGAGTGCAGACATTACTATATAGAAGGCTACTTTGATTCGGCCACACTTCGATAAACAACAGATAAACTATATTTTGAAACTATGCCACAATTTAATAAAGTACATCGTTAAATTCCTCCAGAAAACTTTATATCACGTTCAGCCTTTAAAAAACACAGTCATGTCAAAGCCAATAAAATAATGTGTGATCTCTTAAAAGGGTGCTAAATTTATTACATTTATAATGTATTTTCGTGATGCCATTTAAACTTTTGTTATTCTTCTGCTCAGCCTGTGCCATTGTTGGATCCTTAACCAAACTGCTTGATTTGATTCATTAGCCAACACATCACACATCACTAAACCTTGTTAAAACGTAATCTACCATATACACACAACCCCGTCTCACTCCTACCGCATCAGATACATGGAAACATCTTAAAAAGCGAAAACATTTGATGCTTTTTATAGTGTGAACCGGCTGCATGACAAAAATTAGAGGCAAAAATCAGAACAGAAAAACAAGAGACAAACAAAAATGGAAAAACGGAAAGCGCTTCTCACTTTACTGTCAATTTGCATAAAACTGAATGGCGAATATAAGGGTGTGCAGAATTCTCTCCCTTTACCTAGCCGGAAAGCTTTCTCCTCTGATTTATCTAACGCCTGTGCCTGGCTAAGTACTTCAGCTGCGTCTTTTTCTGAAAAGTGCAGGGTTCATGCAAGCCCCTTATCTGTTGGAAGTGCGAAAAATGCTTTTCGCAGGCTGGCACGACATGTGGAACTGTGGAAACCACAGTTGCTCGCTGTTGTGAACAGTTTTAAATGGGTATAGTGGGTTCATTGCTGGTCTCTCTTGATGCATTTACAGATTTTTTTCGCTCCCAGTGTGTGGTGAGTGTGGAGTTAAAAACACATCAGACTCATTGTGTCTACACGAGTGGACAGTTGGAGCATGACTGCACTACAGTTAAGTGAACATCAGCCATGTTCAGTGTCCCACTTAAATCAAGATCGATTTTTGGCATTAAGGCTGGCCATTAAACATTCAATGGTCTTGTATCAAGATACTCCTCAATTCCAGATAAATGAATATATCAGCTTAATGTACTCGCATAAGCTGCATTTTTTGTTGCAGCCTATACACTAATGCTGCATTTACACCAACCGCGGTAGAGACGTGAAGCGCGAGTGATTTCAATGTTAAGTCAATGTGAAGACACGTTGACGCGCGTCAGGAGGTCCCGCGGCGTGGAAGAGGCTTTCGGCGCGGAGCGGAAGACGCGTTTCCGCCTCATTCGCACGTGAAGCTCGCGCGAAAGGCGCCAATTGAGCGTTGTGCGCGGTACGCGCGAAGGGTGCTTTTGTGCATTTTGCGGTTCACGCGAATTTGCGGCTGACGCCCGAGTTGAAAAATTTGAACTTTGGCGGAATTTGGCGCCGCATTAACCAATCAGGAGCCTGCCTGCTGCTATGGAGTCCCTCACTCAACCAAGGCTTGATATTGTCTGTAAGCAGTCACTTGGAGCTATATGACACAAGTTGTTATTTCTATAGAGGAGACAGGAATAAAAAGGACCTCGCTTGGAAGAGTGTCAGTGAGGATTTTGGGCAACCTGGTAAGTTGTAATACATACTTCACTTTTGAGCCACGTGACGTTTATCGACTCACGCTGTTTATTTTCCCCCTATAGTAAGGTTACCAAATACAAACTGGTAACTCTCTCAATAAAAGCACAGTCAACATAAGTCATCCTACAAACAGACAACCGCATAGCACTTGCCCCTCCCACAAGAAGCGGAGTTTGCCTCTGACGCGCGTCAAATGCTTGCTTTTTCCGCGCGTCTACTCCGCTCTACACGCGTGAATGCATCCAAATTGTTCAAGCGGCAAACCACGTGCGGTAGACGCGATTTTGACGCCCAAAACGCGTTTGGTGTAAACTCAGCATAATATTTAGCATAAATAAGGCATGGATGCTTTTTAACAGGTGAGTATTGCGTAACCCTTAAATGCACAAATTATTCAAATAAAAAATATTTTTTTGTATTTCATGTATTTTGGGTTAAGATAATATTAAATATTAATAAAAAAAGACATTAAATCAAAGTAGGTGTCTGGGTACAGGGGAGTCAGTACATCTTAGAGTGTCTAAAGTGTGGCTGAAAGAGATCCCACCAATTATTATATGACTTAAACTAATTTAAAATGAAAATATTTAAGAGTGTATATTGTAAAGTGTTACCAAAAAATATAAGGGATAAAGGTAACTGGATAGTAAAGTATAAAAAACAAACTTTATGCTGGCTTGACAAAGTTTGGCCTGAACATATTAAACAGTTTGGGTGTTTCTCAATGTCAAGGAAGGATACTCGGAAGCCAGAATTTCGAGGATGCTACATCATCGACATCCGTTGAAGGACTGTTCCAATGTCGAGGATCCTCGGAATTGCAACCAAGGACTGAATCCGTTAAAAATATCCCAATTACAGGAAAGGATGCATATGTGTATCCTTCGCGCTCTTCGCGCTCTCAAATCACCCACAATATGCCCACAGTGCCGAAAGCACACCTTTGTACTGACGTTATGATGCACTTTCTAGCCTGTTCCATTTACGTGTTCTCCGAATGCTACAGAGGAGACTCGCCTAGCCTGAAGGAAGTGACTTGTAAGGACCAGTCCTGCCAAGGAAGTATCTTTGACATGGTTTAACATGAAGTTACCGTGATTTAACATTGGGCTAACATTTAATTTTAATTTAATTTAATAACATTTATATAATTTTTTTAACCCCTTCGGGGTCTAAGGGGTTTTTAGGGCACTTGAGAAGTTTTGACCTGCACTGACAATTGTGCTTTTTTCAGTTGCTTAAAAACATAATAATGGCAAAAGTCTCATAACACTGTGTTCAGCACAAACTCGTTCAATTAAAAAAAAAAAATGTTTATGGGTGGTTTTTGAAAAAGCAAAATCTTTAAGTCACTGATATAAGTCCACAAAACTCAATCTAAGCATGCAAAAGAGGATCTAGTAGTCTAGAGGTTTTTTTTTTTCAAAATGATGTGAAAATCATTCTGCCTACTTATTCACATAAAACAATATATTGATTTACAATTTCTAAGACACTTTTGCTGCGTTCCAGAGCACATCCAAACCAGTGGGATGTAGGACTTATCCTACCTCCAACTAGTAAAAGTACACTGGAATGCCTGTCGAAGTGGAACCTCCTACCGGCGAACTCGGGGGAGTTCAACCTACCCCGACTTCAGCAAAATAAGTCGGAGGACAATGGCGGCGCCCATAGAGTCTTGCGTCGTGAGAGGAAAACTTCAAGGAATAGACTATAAATTGTACTTCTCTGCTTGTAGGGTTGTTTTAGACACTGTAATTTTAACACAACTTGTTATTTTATATTATGGCGTGAAATTATGTTGTTATTATCTGTTAGCATAAAGATACGGTAAAAGTATAACAAGTTACTTAAGCGACATGCAGCGCTTTTATAGAATGGCTCCAGAACACTTTGTAAAGATGTTTAACTTGATGTTTTAGTATAGTGTGAACTGCACAGTTCGGACCGACGTTTAAAAGTCATGTAGTCTGTACGAGCCTTAAGAAGACCGGTTGGTCGTCCATGTTATTTGTTTACGTTCCACTTCAAATGCCTGGAACGCTTTGAAGTAGGAGCTAGGACACTTCAGGAAGGATAAGTTCCACGTCCCACTGGTTTGGATGGGCTCTGGAATGCAGCATTTTGCCTGGGAAAGAACTTGAGTACGCCGGTTGGAGGTTCCACTTTAACAGGCATTCCAGTTCACTTTTCCTAGTTGGAGGTAGGATAAGTCCCACATCCCACTTTTATTGGTGGGCTCTGGTAAGCACAAAGCTAACATGATGTTAGCATGAATAAGCATGAAATTAACATGATTTAGCATGAAACTCATGCTGCGTTCCAGGCAGGTTTTTGAGCCTGTGAATTACGACTTCAAAACCACGACTTACGACTCTGAATTGGGAGTATACGTTCCAGGCAGCCTGTAACCCGTGTTTTTACAACCTTCTACCTGTGAAAGTGCACTGGAACGGCAGTCAAACTCGTGACTTCCCATCCGTGAACTCGTACTAGATCGATGTACTCCCAGTTCAGAGTCGTGGTTTTGAAGTCGTGATTCACGGGTTACAGGTTGCCTGGAACGCAGCATAACATGATGTTAGCATGAAGCTAACATGATTTAACACAAAACTAACATTAAGCGAACATGTAAAACCAACATACTGTAACTACTCGTTTGGATATTACAACCAAACTGTTAAGTCTGGATGGATGTGCCAACTATGTTATTTTTGATAGCAACATATAATTTTGAAATATTTAAGAGACAGTCTTTTACAAGTGACTATTTTTGGAAAGAGGTTTTAAATATAATTTCCTCTGTTTGCTGTCTTTGATGTCACAACTTGTTTTTAAAAGGTTTAAGGCTATTCTTATTAAGTCATTAGCAAATCAGTGCTCATATTGTTTTTCTGCAGCACCAATGTCGGTCACATTGCATTTACAACCTAAAAAACTTATATGCCTGAAAAGAGGGCCAATTAGCAAAGATCTGGCCAATGTAGAAGACACCAAACATCATAAAAAAAATCAATAATACGTTTACAGTGTTATTATACCCTCACTTGATATTGCTTGCGCAATGAGATCTACTCCTGGTCTTTTTAACCTGAAAATGACTGGAGTTGGATGAAGACACTTGAGCTGATCAATAGCTCTACTAGAATCAATGACCCTGGTCAATGCCATCACACTCACACTAACAGCATAGAGCACCACTCTACTGCATGAAAGGCCAGCATCCATAAAAAACTAAACACTCAGAAACACTCAGAGATAATCGGTGATATATCACCAAAGAACTTTGAGGGCTTTTCCAGCATACTGCAGATCTAAACAAACCTAAGATGGAAATTTAACTAAAGACATAAAAGTTACCATTGAACATACAACATCAGCGTATTCAATTGAAGTTTGATTGCATTGCTAAACCATACGAGTAGATTTTACGCACATACTGTACAGTATTTGAATGTTACCTGAGACCGGGAACCAGAAGAAGTGCTTTACCATGCTTTACTGCATCTGCTGAATGCCTTTAAGTTAACGTTAATGAACCTATTTTATTTTCACATTGCTGTTAATTGGAATAGATTAAAAAAGTTTAAATAACTAAACAACCACATAAATCAAACAAAATTATGTTCCTTGAAAATCTGAAATAGTAGAAAGTGTTCTTTGAGGGTTTGGGTTAGGGGAAGGGATTATAATCAACACGTCATACAGTATAAAAAACATTACATCTGAATGTCCCAACAAAACATGGAAACTAGTGTGAATATGGGGCTATACATATATTCTCAAAAATATTAAAAACATGGTTAAAAATGCTCCCTAGCTGGCACTGGAGTGGTATCTTTTCAAAACATACCCCTAAATGTACAGACATCTGTACCTAAATTGTACATATTAGGATATTTTTAAAGAATACTGCCCCAGTGACAGCTTTGGATTTTTTGACCATTTTCTTTCTGACAGTGTACCATATGGATATCTACCATATAAAACCTACAGTATAAATAGATTTTACTTACACTGCATGTATCTTTTTGAAAGATGTAAGTATAGATGAAAGTACAGCATCATTAGTCAGTCAATGCGTGATAGCAGCCTGCATGTTCAAAGTTTCATCAACATGGGCTCATTTGTAATGCTACTAAAGGCACACTTATGTTATCCCAAATGTTTTCAACAATGAATTTTGACAATTCAAAGTGTAAACCAGTGCTCTGCCACATTCAAGGGTTGCTTGTCAATTTTAGGGTTTTATGTCCGGGTTGTCCTCAGTTTTTAGTTTTGCTGCTACAGTATAGAAACCATGGGCCCTATTTTAACGATCTAAGCGCATTGTCTAAAGCGTACAGCGCAACGTCTAAATGGGCGTGTCAGAATCCACTTTTGCTAATTTAAAAATGGTTTGTGAGCTGAGCGCATGGTCGAAAAGGGTTGTTCCTTTTTTTTAATGAGTAAAGGGAGTATTTTGGGCATAATGTGCAATAAACCAATGAGAGTCTCATCTCTCATCCCCTTTAAAAGCCAGTTGCGCTGGTGCTATGTTTAATCGCTATTTAGATGACGGACTTTGTAAACTGAAAAACTAAGCGGAGGTAGAAGATCCCCAGTTTAAGAATAATGTTAAATAATTGTGTTGTTTTTCACTTGTATTGAAATTGTTATTTTTTATTAAAACCTTTAAAACCCGTTTTCTTTTTGTCATGGAAGTAAAAAAGCAGGCTTTTAATTGCTTTAAATGTATGGCTATCCAATATCATCAAAAATTATTTACAAGTATGTAAGAAAAGGTTTGTACTCTAAAAATACTTTATTTGTAACAAACAGGAGATAAAGAATTTACAAACGGCTCTCTGAACGTTTCAGCACTTGGACAGAATTAGTTTTTTTTTAAGCATTACTTAAAAATGTTTCTCATCTCAATAGACTCAATAATAATCTTTTACATTCAATCCTTTAATCTTTCATATTTAAAAGCGTTTTTGTGCTGCTACGCATTCATGTATGTGATAAGCAAACCTGCGTTGTCGTCCGTTTATAGGCGCATATTACTAATGCGCTCTTTAAATAACAAAAAAACATATTGCGCCTATTTTGTCTATTTTAGTTGCCCCAAAATAGCAACGCGCCAACAATGGGCCTGAACACACCTCGTTTTCAGACCAGAATGCCCATGGGCGCAAAAGGGGGCGCAAAAGGGGGCGCAAATGCATTTGCGATTTAAACAACGTGGCGCTAAACGTGAAAATAATAATTGCGCAGGGTGGAAACCAGCAAAAGACAGTTGTGTCGCGCATTGCGCTGCATTGCGCTGCATTGCGCTGCATTGCGCTGCATTGCGCCGGGTGTAAGATAAAGCCCCATAGGTGTGTTTGACTTAATGTGGCACTGTGCAGACCAATTGGGGTGTGACATTAAAGTATTGCGGGAAACATTCAAAAGCAGTCCATACACTGACCAATCTGACAGTAGTAGGGGTGCGGGGGGCAAAAACTAACGCGGGGTTAGTTGTAAAACGGACTGTTTACATTATTGCACAAGGTTGAGTGTTTTCTTTTTCCAGTATTTTTTTACACTGCCACAATTTGCACGCAAATTATTGGAATTGTATAATGTTTTTCCATAGAGTTACTGATGAATGAGTGTTCTGGTGGCATGCAAGTAAATCAGTGTCTTGTTGACTAAAACATAGCATCATTTTGAAAGCGAATTATTGCTGGCTGCCAACAAAATAAATGTGCCTGTCTTATCAAAAATCATGTGTCAAATTTATTTTTGTTCATATCTTTAATATTGATTGAATAAGGTCATGTCAAAGATTGAAACCATAATGAAATTAATGGCTAAAATCATTATCATTATCTCAGAATTTGATTTTTGAAACTGTAGTATGGTTATTACAGACTGTGTCACATATAAAAAATGTTGTGTCATAATTGTGCTGCTTTTTCTCACATATTTAGACATTTGTATCCATTTATAATAAACTATTGTTAGAAAAGGTCTGGATGAATGAATACAGCGTGGATACCTGTCTATTATAGACAGATATATAAACAATATCCACTTCAAGTATATAGAGAAAATAGTATTGAAATATTTGCCTGCAAACTTAATTTTTTAGCAAGTGTTACAACTAACCCCCTGCCTGTTACAATTAACCCCACCTATGGGGTAAGTTGTAACGTTTGCACTCAGTCACGTTTGGTGTAATTGTCTGAGAATGGTAAGTACTAGAAACAAAATTCAAATGTTCATTTGTAGCAGAGATGTGTATGTTGCTTTTGTAAAAATATATTTAAATGATTATGCCAAAATCAAAAAGCCTTAGGTTGTGCCTACTTGTTGCATACAGAGCTTTTTTTAAGAATCATCCCAGAAGAACCAAGATGTACAAATACAGGTAGAGTTGTTAGATAAAACTGCTGGTTATGACTGTAATAAAAAATTAAACGAGATAAATAATATATGACTCACAGTCTGCAAATATGAAAAATCTCTTTGTGCAAAACATGTTAAAGGGCAAGTAATCTTTAAATGCAGTAAGCATTTCTGTTTCTTTAGTGTTCCACAAAGACGTCATTAAATTTTTACTGGAACAAAACACAGACGATACCCTGATTCTGTGCGGTTTACCACAACACTGCACAGTATTCACATTGCACAGAACTTGTTTGACATAATTCATAATTCATCATAATAACATCTAAAACCTTAAAACTGCAATAAATGCGAAACATTTCATAAATACTGTAACTTGCATGTGTCATGACCTCAGCTAATATTGTAAGCAAGCAACACCTGGACATGAGAGAGAGAGAGAGAGAGAGAGAGAGAGAGAGAGAGAGAGAGAGAGAGAGAGAGAGAGAGAGAGAGAGAGAGAGAGAGAGAGAGAGAGAGAGAGAGAGAGAGAGAGAGAGATTTTTCTTAAGAATGAATGGAAAAACATACTGGAAAAACTGACTATTGAATTTGTACTGCATTGGTTTCTTAAAGATCAGGTCCAATTGGCTTGATGAATATCATACCCATCAAAACAGAAAGGCAATCAACAAATCAAAGTAGACATGCACAACCATTAAATTCATCCAGAATCCACACGGCAGGTTAGTTTCTGTACATAAATCCACACATTTGCTATAGCAGGTGACAGCGTGACCACATATTTTGACTGTGTAATGTTAAGATGAATGCCTATAGATGTTTTCAAAGATGACTATAAATGCAGGTTCTCTCCTGCACTTTACATTCAAGGCAGAGTATCGGCTAGGATGGGCCGCTGTGTTTATTATGATTACACGGTGACAGTGATGTATCCATAGGGCATAAATATTTCCCATCACCACCAGAAAGAGCTCCAGGGACTGAATGTAAATGACAATGAATTTGTTCCCAGCACCGTTTAACTTGAGCGCTGAGACCACTGGCATGACCGCTCTCGTTACACAGACAACAAGAGTGTTATTTTTATATGAAAACCCTGACCTCGATTTGAAAGTGGTGGTGAACATCAATGTAAAGTTGCTTTATGACCTAGCAGACGTATGTAAAATGGCGGATTCAACATGTTCCAGTTAAAAAATACCCTGGTGGGATTTATGCTATACGCTATGTTGACTGTGAATGTTGGCTGCTGATGTTCTGCTAAAATTTCTGTATTTAAGGGATACTCCAGCCAATTATCAAAATAACCCCATGATTTCCACCCTAAAGCAATCCGAGATACATGTCCATCATCTTTCAGACGAACAAATTTAGAGTTATTTTAGGAAATGTCCTTGCTCTTCCAAACTTAAAACAGTAGACAATAGGGATCAGTGAACAATTTCTGACTTTAAACCTCCAAAAGTGCATTCAATGTTCACAGAGGTAATCCACACAGCTCCAATTGGTTAATAAAGGTCTTCTGCGCAAATCAATGCAATTTGTAAGAAAAATAATTCAAACTTTATAAACTATAATAACTATCTTCCAGTAACAACACCATCTTGAACTGGTGATTTACGAGAAAGTCTTATGCCGGGTACACACCAAAAGATTTTTTACATCTTATAAGATTTTCAAAATGTGATAGACCACAAACATGAGGATAAAAAATCCTAGATTTAACCGTTTTGCTCCTATAGTGTGTGGTGACACATCACATCACACACAAACAGATTTTCAACCAGAGTCTTGAATGTGAACACAGGAAATCTCGCGAGACTTCAGAATAAGCATGGCGGACGATATGCAGGAAGAAATTTCAATGATAGTTTTTGAAATGAGTTTCATTTAAAAACCAAGGATATAAAAAGAAAAGGGTTTGGGTGAAGTCGTGGACACAGCGGGAACATGGTCTGTACAAGTTCACTTTGCATCAGCTTCACTTTGTACTGCGCCATGACTGCTGCTGTCCTCCATCATCTCGCTTTCTGATTGGATATTGTTTCGTTTCACGTGATAATTTCAAGAGCGTGCGCGTGTTTGTTCGGGTTAGCATTTCTCATTGTAAATATTAACTCTTTCACCGCCATTGACGAGATATCTCGTCAATTAAGAGAAAACGCTTCCCCGCCAATGACGAGATTTTTCGTCTTTCCGCAATACCGCTATTATCCACCAGGTGGATAAAGTTCCGCAACTTTATAAACCCGGTAGTATTGCCCTATGGCAAGCGGCTGCATGTCCGTGTCTGTTTTAAAGATCGCTCTGAATGGGATCTCTATGAAAAGTTCGTCACAAAAATGGAATTATCTCTGCTTTTTGCTCAAATGTGGTGTTTTTTCAGAAACCTACCCATATTCAAAAGCTGATTATAAAAGAATCACTGAAGGTAGGATGAAACGGGTTTTTTTTTTTTGAAAGCAGAGGGTCTGTTCTCTCATTTGATATATTGTATGTTTATATATTTAAAGAAGAACATTTTCTGGAAGGCATTAAACTTTGGTGAAAATCATGAAAAACGCTGGCGCTGGCTGGCAACTTTTTTAAAAACGCTGGAAGCGAAAGAGTTAAACCTTACACCAAGGGAAAATCTAATTAGATAATCTGTAGAACCATCAAGATAATCGGGACACAGCTAGGATTGTCGGAAGGGGGGAATTCGGCCCAAAATCAGCCCGATTATCTTTTGGTGTGTACCCAGCATTAGCATAGTGAGCGTTGGTGGCCATATTAGGTACATTGCGCAGATAGCGTCGTAGTTATTATAGTTGGTAAAATTTGTAATATTTATATTTTTTACAAAATCACATCAATACGCGCAGAAGACTTTTATTATGGAATTATTAGGATGGATGCGTTTTTTGGGGTGGTTTAAAGTCAGAAGTTGTTCCCTGATCCCCATTTCCTACTGTTATAAGCTTGGAAAAGCAAGGACATTTGCTCCAAATGTGTTTGTCTGAAAGATGATGGACATGTTTCTCAGATTGCTTGAGGGTAAATAATCATAGGGTAATTTTGATATTTGGCTGAAGTATTACTTTAACCTCTGCATTAATGGTCCACGCCTAAACTGAGACCATTTCCATTTTGGTATAAAACTTTTATTCACTTTTAACCAACCAATCATTTCTGACTGAATGTCCAGCTCACTTTTTTTGGTTAAATATGCTGAAGTTCAGTGGCGGCCGGTGACTTCTTTTTCGAGGGTGAACGATGCGAAGCTGGTCACAACATGTATGTAACCCTTCATGTGTGTGGTTCGTTATTTCAAAATATGCGTTTGGTGCGTCAAGTGAACCTATGTGCCTCACGTGTCTTGTAAAATAAGTGCCTGTTGACATATCTAAAGGGTTTATGATAAAAGAGACGTTAGCATTTACCGAATACTGGCATGATCTTATGCATAATCAGAATTTACTGTTAAGCGAGTGTCATGCGTGTATTTTGTGAACGTGAGCGTCACTTTTATCATAAACGGTTTCGATGTATATATATCAGACACTTATTTTGCCACGTGATGCACATGGTTCACAAAGCATCAAACACATATATTGAAAACACGAGCAACACACATAACACTCCGAACACATATTTTGAATTTGTGTCCCTCGGAAGAGAAGTCACCGGCCGCCACTGCTGAAGTAAAATAGGAAGCAAAATAATTTGAATTGTTAGTGGTTCGTAAAACGCAACGCAGGTTTATGCCTCGACTACAGTCAATCATTTCATGCTTTTCCTGTCGCCTTATTCATATTTACTGTATGCTTGAGTTGCAATACCATTTTATAACAGGGCATTGATTTTCAC
The DNA here is from genome assembly GCF_030506205.2 of Paramisgurnus dabryanus. Taxonomy (NCBI): domain Eukaryota; kingdom Metazoa; phylum Chordata; class Actinopteri; order Cypriniformes; family Cobitidae; genus Paramisgurnus; species Paramisgurnus dabryanus. Next base: position 6,094,310 of record NC_133340.1, read on the forward strand.
TGTACAATTAATGAAGGGCAAAATCTGTACAAACCTCCCACACACCTATCCACAATGTCAAGAGCAGAACAGTCTCACCATTTGTCCCAGAAAACACTATAGCTAAAGTAGGGCATGTCCCAGTTTTACCACTGGATGTGTCCTGACAGTCCACTTATAGTTTTGTTTACTACTAAATGGCCATAAAATGCATATAAAAGTCTGAATTAAGCGATGCTGGAAAAGGTTGTTTGAGGATATTGCATACTTAACGCACCAAAACATGCTGATAAATGAAAAAAAGAACATGCCGTTGACACTGATTGGCTAGGTGCTTTGTTTTGCATTTCCAATTAATTAATGTGGGCCCACAATGGGGGTGCATCGCATTGGACAAATTGCTGAGATTATTCTGTTGAGAAGTGGATGCATTTACTTTAAGGCCTTCATTTAATGATGATTTGCTTTCTATGGAGCAGATGTTTGCCCGCATTCTGTTGACTAGAGCTGTTAAGGAGTCATTTTAGGCAACTCGGTGTGCAACAGCTGTGGAAGCCCCCCCACCACACACACACGTATACTCTCATGTGCAAACTGTTATTTTTCAGGACTTGCATTGTTTGATGAAAACTACGAAATCACCTGCTTCACCTAGCTACAGTATGTGGATTTCAGGGCTGCATGCCTCTATATTCGAATTAGTGGAAAATTTGTTTTTCAATGACTACGTTTACATGTACACCAATTTATTTATTTCCAATAATCAGATAGGGACTAATTGCATTAAGGTGTTTACATGGGTAACACTTTATTTCGATAGTCCACTTTAGACATTTTACTAATTATAAGTAACTTTGCAACTACTTATCAACCACCAATCTTTAGAGAATTAGTAGACTGTCTGCTTAATATCTACTAACACTTTATTGTGATGATATCACAAAAGACATTCAACTGTCTATAAGTATATTTGCAGGTGCATGTCAACTTATTCCACTAACCCAAACCTCTTCCCTAACCCCAACCCTTACAGTCTACTAATACTCTAATGACAGTTAGTTGACGTATAGTTGCAAATTATTGAAAGTTAGTTGACATGTAGTTGCAAAGTTGTTTATAGTTAGTAGAATGTCTAAAGTGGACTATCAAAATAAAGTGTAACCTTTACATGAGCTAACCTCTTCACTCCAGTTTAACTGCAGTTTTTATTTTCTGATTTTTCACACAGCACAATGCAGAGCACAAATGACGAACTGGCATATACTGTCCACTGTTTTAATTTACTTACGCTAAATGACAAACACATTCTTATGTACATATTTCGTAATTCGGTGCTGTGATGAAGACAGAAATGTTTCTTGATAAAGACAGACTGCTGACACAGAGTCATGTTGACAGATTTCGTGGAAAACGTCCTAATTTAAAGTTTAAAAGGAATTCACGATTAAAAGCGGGGTGCATGATCTCTGAAAGCCAATTTTGACATTTGAAATCACCTAAACACACCCCTACCTCAATAGAGGGTGGGTTTTTTTTCAATTCTAAGAACGCAAAGAATGGACTTGCGATCTCGTGGAGATCGGTTTTGCCAGGCGACCTTGGAAGAACAAACTCTGAAGGTTGCGAGAACACAGAACGCACCTATGAGAATTGAGATGTGTGTGATCTTCCTGTTCGCCATTCTTTTGCCGCAATGACTTTTGGGGCGTAAAGGAATTTCAACGCGCAAGTCTGCACTCGATGCATCCTCGATATCAAGAACACATCCGGGTATTTTCATGTGTCTTCTGTACTTGTGTTCTTGAAAATTGGAATTGAACTTCGACGATTAATGATGACGTAGAGTGGGGACACAAGGACGGAAGACTGCTGAAGATGCATATTGAGAAACAGCCAGAATCTGGAGCTTCTTTTGATAGACCCACCCCACACATTTGCAACCCAGGCAACGATGTCGTTTAGTAGACAAGCCCCTTACTGCTGATTGGCTAAAAGTGTGTTTTTGTACTTATGCTGCGTTCCAGGCAACCTGTAACCCGTAACTCACGACTTCAAAACCACGACTCACGACTCTGAACTGGGAGTTCAGGGGTGGGAAGTCACGGGTTTGACTGCCGTTCCAGTGCACTTTCACCGGTAGAAGGTTGTAAAAACACGAGTTACAGGCTGCCTGGAACGCATAGGGTCGTGAGTCGTGGTTTTGAAGTCGTAACTCACGGGTTTAAAAACCTGCCTGGAACGCAGCATTAGCCCCCCGACTCCCTTTTCCAAAGTGTTTTTTTTTTAATCATGCACCCGCCTTTAAAATGTTTACATGGCCCCATCCTGCGATTAAAAATGGTGTACACCACCGGTTTTAAAGGGCCTATATTTCTTGGGTAAAAACCACATTACTTTGTGTATTTGGAGTAATACAATGTATTTGCATGGTTTATGGATAAAAAATCCCTTTCTGCAATTATGAGCTCAATCGCGTAATTTTTCATTGAAGTATTGTGTTTACAAGAGGTAAAGTATGAATCGTAATTTTGCCAATATCCCATTATAATCGCATTATGAGGGTGCATGTAAATGTGGCCATTGTATAAATTTATACGCATAAGCCGCTTTCGTTAGAAATTGCTTTAGAAATTCTATAAGCACAACTATGTAATTTTTTTCTATTTGCAATTGAGTAAATTACACTTGGGCTATGTCCGAAACTGAAAGTAGCTGACTTGTTGCCTCGCTGCCTTATGAGGCATTGAGCCAATGACTCTGGGAAACGAATTCCAACAGACTTTAAAGGCAGCGTAATGGATTTCTGTTAGAAATATTAAAGCAACATATTGCTCTTTGCTCCCCCTACAGGTTAGAGGCATAATTGTTCATTACCACTGTCGTAAATACTGCAGCATAGCTGGCTCTGATTGGATTGTAGAGCTGCCGTAAAGCAAGTTTTTGTAGTTTTCACTCAAACTACAGGACCACTACCCGACGGTTGGAAACTTCTTTAGTGCGGTTTTGGCCGATAGAGGGCTGCAAAGCGAATGTGAAAGTGCCATTTACCCGTTTTGAGTGGATGAACCACTGAAACTTTTTTGGAAACATTATTTTAAGGTAAAAAAAACTCTTTGGTGTTGCTTTAACAGAGAGCGCCTTTGTGATAACTAATCACATATTTGAAAACTGCAATACTAATTTCTTTATGCAATCAATATGTTTACAAATTGAAAATTAAACTTTAGTGTACAGTAAATACATTTGTGATCCAGACACTTTTTTCGGCCGCAATTTTATTATTTCGAACTCGACCAGGCTCAACCAATTACTTTCCACACATAAAAGCATAGAATAGTAGGACAAGACAATAAAGTCAGGAAGGAACCAAACATTGTATTCGAACATGCCTTGATGCCTTCCTGCCTTGGAATGCTGCCTCCAAAGGTAGCATTTTAAAAATTTCATACGCTGCCTTTATGTGGTCTCAGTATATGTGTCTGTTAAGTTTATGAGACTGCGAATGGTCCCACTGGTCATGTTATTATTCGATTGGCCAAGGACTGCCATTGCTGTAAAGTCCACATAGTGAACTACTAAGTAATATTTTGTAGCATTAAAAATTACCCAAGTGTGAACATGGAACAGAACTTCGAAAACTGAGGGCATATTTTATATGTTTCAGACACTTTTTTGAAAAGTAAGTAGAGAAATTAAGTTGTGAGTTGAAATAGCAGATGTCCTGATTCAATCTTATGTTGTCTGCATGAGCTCCACAGCTTAACTTGTTACACTGCATGCTACTTTGAATTACTTCATCGAGAGATAAGAGATACACATCGCAGTTAATTGACAAAGAATTCGCAATACGAATCAAGTTTTTAGATAAAAGATTAAAAAATTAAAGCACATGTATGTCACGTTATCTAACCTACTGCATTCCCATTGACACTGCATGTCTAGACAAGTGAAAATGACATGCTGTTAAGCTCTGTAAGATGCCTAACACCAGTATCTGACAGGCAGGCTTCCAGGGCAGGAGTGGCATAACCATGGCGCAAATACAAGTATTGGGCTTAGGAAACAGACAGCCAGAGAATAGCCTGTCAGATGCAGCAGCTGTCAGATCCCAAATCAGCTAATTCAAGCGCAGGTCACATAGCAGCTTCAGGTGCTAACGCACCGCACTGCAAGAACTAGACTGTTGCTGGATGAGAAGCCAAGCTTCATTCTATTCATGAAGTCTCATTAGCATAATCAGTTCAGTTCATCGAGGAGTGAACCAGAGGTTTTGCGAGGAACACGTCAATCACGACTAGGAGCACAGCCTGAACACATCCGCTTGTCCCTGCAAGAGCAATCGAAATAATTTTTTACTTCCCGTGTTTTTCGACCTCAATGTACGGCTCACAGACATCATGTGTCAATCATGGGCACATACAGGGCACCTCCTCCCCTGCTAAAAACACACAGGCCACTTTTTTAATCCATCTGTAAGGAACAACCTCAGGACAGCAGAGTACCGACAGGCTAAGGTAAGCGGAAAAGTGGGACATGATTGGCGACTGACTATTTGCAGTCCGTCATAGGGGTGACGTTAAAATCCATAGGGAATAAGAGATGCTTCTCACGGCGGCTGGAATTGACCATCGATCGATGCGGAGGGAAATTGGTCCTCCGAGTATGGAGAGCTAGACTAGGGGGCGAAAAGCTGTTTGGTGAAGCATTAGGCAAAGATTATTTATGGGCAAACATATATCCTGTTTGAAGCCCTCTCCAAGCTGGGGTGCATTATTTTGCTAAGTTGCGAACCGCAGCTCAGCAAAAGATGAATAAAAGGAGAAGTTTTTGGAGCGGGGCTATCAAAGCGTTTCAGATTCAGAAAACGACCGGCTGACACTTTCACGCTACACACCAAATACCTATCATCACTGTCCTCAAAGCTGCCCTTCAGCTGGTGTGAAAACGATTAAGTTTGGATGTCCAGAAGCATTCTTCTCCCCCCCCCCCCTTTTGGCAGCAGAGTGCAATATTACCTTAGAGATACACTCATCTCTTTCTGCATCAAAGAGTTCAGCTGTCAGGATGGCCAGTGAATGCAGCCCTAATGTGTGACTCTGGCTGTGAAAGTGTGTGTGTGTGAGAGAGAGAAATGAATATAGCAGACGGGCTCAAAACAGGTGCATAATAGATCCTGTGGGTATCTCAAAATGCATTTGTTGCGTGTTTGTGTACATTAGAAAAATAAATGGAGAGCACGTCAGATGTTTGATATAACAAATGAATGAGGGTATGTTTTTCTCTCGAGTCTGCTACTGTGTATCTTTCTCTCTCTCTCTAGCTGTGTATGTGTAGCAGAAAGAAAGCTAGAGAGTAGGCAACAGTGCCATGGGTCACTTTAGCAACCAAACAGGCTTTAAATAACATCATGGAGTTGAACTACCCAGCGGCAACAAAGCTGCTATAAAAGGGCAGGCAAGCAGAAATCCACGGATATCAAAAACACTACTTTGCATTTCCGAAATGTAAACGAGGAGCTCAGATGCAAAAGCCGCTAAACGTCACCAACGTCAAAATGAGATAATATTAACCAAATGCTTTCGCTGCCTATTATTATACGTTCATCGTATAATACTGTTTTACTCGCTTCAGATCCGCCTAGTCATAGCATCAGGCCATTCAGAAATGCTGGTTTGTTGGCAGGATTCATTCAGAGTCTGCTCATTCACAAGAAAACATGTCAGATGTTAGGTTTTGCATCTGAGCTTCAATTCCTGAAATATGTGAAAAGTTCACTGAAATACCAACGCTATCGCGTAGCAATGTATACGTATTTTACGAGGTGGCTAATTAATTTTAATTCGTACAACGACATTCGTACAATTTTGTACGATTTGCCTTTGCCATGTGATGTTGGGGTGAGGGGTGGGGTTTCGTTATGGTTTTTATGATAATTGTACATTTTTGCATGATTAATTTCATACGAATTTATACAAATCAGCCAAAAAAATATGTACAAATTCTCAGGGATCAGGCTGGAAATACGCTTCAAAAAAGTGACTAAATTGTCAAATAAATATGGTTCCTAGTCACCACTGGGACACTTTAGGTACATCTTTCTACTTGTAGATTTCATATTATGGCTCTTTTCCATAGCATAGTACCCCACGGTTTGGTTTTGGTCGGGTCAGCTTACTTTTGGGGGCTTTTCCACTTTGTGCAGTACGTAGTACCCGATACTTTTTTTGTACCACCTCGGTCGGGGTTCCAAGCGGCCCAAACAAGACTCTGTAGAACACTGATTGACGCTGGTGGTGACGATTCTCTTGGACCTTCGCTATAATGGAAAAGATTAGCTTTACCTTCATGCTAGCTTGCGCTGTCTCGAGTAAACCTGTTGTCATCGGTGCTTTGATGTAAGTTCCCAAATTCCCTTTTAGCGATGAAAAACATCCACAGATTGAGAATCAGGAACACATTTTTTTCCAGACTTGTAGTTTGTGGCGGCACATTCGCAATGCGCACGTCCGCGTATATGCTTAAATACAACGTAAATGAGGCCAAGCGCAAACCAAACCGTGGGGTACTATGCAATGGAAAAGCACCTTGGTAGCAAATGTATCTGTACATTTTAGGACCTGTTTAAATGTTACTGCCACAGTGACAGGTATAGGGACCATTTTTGTCATGTTTGCAAGGTCTACATGATAATAGGCAATCTTAAAACTTGAAAGTGCACCAGTTTGTTCTTATATAACTACAAATAATAAAACTGTAAGCTAAAGCAAACTTACATTGGAAGAACTTTAAGTATTTATGATGTCTTTGATACCATAAGGGTGAACAAGAAGATTTATATTGGATTTCAACTCCTTCCATGCGACACTTGATGGTTTTCTCTCCACAACATCTGAGTTCAAAGCCACCTAGAAGCCTCTGCTTGGCAAATCAAAGCTTTGGTAGAACAGGCCGAGATCATAGGTCTGTTTTTCCTTTGTGAAGGTGGACGATTGAGAAGGTACATGGAAGAGAGAGATGGCGCAGGAGGGGGTAACCCTGCCAGGGCTTTGATCTGGAAACACATAAGCCTTTTCACCCATGAACCAACAGGAAGTCTGAAGGCTTTCCACCCATCTCATGCCGCAACATGTGAGGAAACGATTACTCGCTTTATAGCCCTGTCAACTTATCTTCATGTCTTTCAAACCCATACATTAATAAGGCAAATACACTGAGGATATAAAACCAGGAGTATTGATTGAAACATTAAATGTCTCTCAAAATCCGATGGTTGAGATTTTTGGCACGCCATTAAGCGATGGCTCTCTGTGGATTCAAGGCAATCGCGGTCACAAATCATACTTTTCAAATGGGACTTAACAAATTAGCCAATAAATTACACAAGATCATTCATAAATTATAGAGTGTGGATCAATCGCTGTGTCAGGCAATCAGGTTATCTAGGGTTGCATCAACAAGCACGGAAACCGCAAACTTAGCATAACATAAATGCTTTCGCAATCACCAGCGCCCAGAGGGTGAGCTTAATTTAAACACAAAATTATATAATTTAATAGGTAATGCAAATTAAAGCGCACTCCAGATACTCTTCTGCTTCTTACTGAATAACAGCAAGACTCCAGCATTTTCATAACAATGAAATGAAATATAAGAATACCTTTCTGTATGAGCCATTTTAATGCTGGGGCATGCTGGGTTTTACTTTTTAATACTTGGCAATATCCAGTACAAGTGTGGTCACTAATAAAGCAATAAACTGAAATGAAGTGCATACCAATTGGAGTAATTGAAATAGAAAGCACTTCACTACCATTTGTCACAACAACTATAATTTTTGCAAATTGTATTTCACCTCATCAGTCAATTAATTTTGTGAATAGATTTGTGTTGTTTTGGTCTTTCACTGAGAAAGCGTAATTGCCGTTAAAGAGGCGACCTTAAAAGGACAGTTTTCTAGACTTGAAATTTTTGCCATTATTATCTCCCTAATATTGTTCTTAACCTGCATACCTTTCTTTTACAAAATAGAAATGACAAAAATATTTTGTTTTGTTTTCTGCCATACAATAAAATTGAATAGAGAACCAAGCTGCTAAAAGAAATAGGACAAAAAGCATAAAAAGCATTATACGAGTAGTACACACTGCATGACTGCAAGTCTTCATACAAAAGCTGATTAGGTTATTACAGCCTGTTATGAGCACTCACCATCACCTACTAGTTCACATAACACTAACAAGTCACAAATTTGTTTTTGGTTCTTTTAGGCTTGATGATTTTGGTCTGTGTTGTGATCCCATTTCAGTCTACTGCACCAGATAATGTTTGGAAGTGGACCGCAATACAAATTTTCAGTGATCTCTGCCCATTTACTGCTAAAATGACTTTCTTACTTATTTTTTATTGAAAACAAGACAAAAATAATATCTAAAAATTTTTAAATGAAGATATATTTTCTTGATGAGAAGTTTCTTTTAGACAAAAACATATAAACTTTAATTAAATCAGTGCTTAAAAAAATGTAAAAAAAAAAAAAATAATAATAATAATATTTTTTTACTTTTTTCATAAACACTTAATTCAAGAAAAAAATTATTATTCCATAGGCAAATTATTATTAATATTATTATTATTATTATTATTGTTATTGTTTTTATTATTAGTTTGCTTGATTATAGCACAAATTCGCTTGAATTTTATATTTTTTTGTCTAAAAACTAGACTTATTTTATATATGTCATTTTGCTCATTAAGAAAATACATCTTAATTTTTATAATTTTTAGATACTTTTACTGAAATTAAGACAAAAATACTAAGTAAGAAAGTCATTTTTTGCAGGGTTTTGGTGCGCACCAAAGTTTTTCCAGTGCCATTGTAGTCAGTGCCATTGCTTTGTCTCAAAATGCACACCAGTAATTTGTTTGTAATGTATATTCGTAAGACCTACATAAATGCCTAATATGACTAAGGAATAGTTTTGGCTTAACCTAAACCCTGTCCGGGAAACGTAACTAAAAGTTACAAGGACTAAATGTGACAGAGACATTGCAAACATTTAATATAATTCAATTTTATTTATATAGCGCTTTTCACAATTGGTAATTGTTTCAAAGCAGCTATACATTAATAAAAGTAGGGGAAAACACCGAAAAATCGGCAGACAACATGAGTAGCAAAACAATTAGTAATTTAATTAATCTATACTGATAGTATGTTTACTTTTTAAGGTTGGGGGTAATAAAAGTAAATCAGCGTACATATAAAGCACAGTACTGTTAGTTAATGTGTGAGAGACGTTACATCCCACACTCCGATTCACAGAGGCCCCATTGTTGACTTTCAATCAATAACCTTCAATTAACGGTTGTCAAAATAGCATCCCGGAGTTGGAAGTGAAAAGCCTTTGGAAGCTAACTTGTCATAGACACTGTATATTAATGAAAATATATCTGTCAAGCTTTGAGGTTGCCAAAATGAGATTGCATGAATAAAATCTGACATTAAATGACAAATTAAGTTCGCGGCTGGCTTTCAGAGGGAGTCAAAGTCAAATTTGCTTGATGAGGACAAAATAACCAATTAAATTACTGATATCTGCCATATGTGATGACCATGCTCTGTACTACAACAACATTGCAAAGTGCATTAAGAAAGCAGGACTATAGCAGAAAGCCCTTCCAGACAAGTAAAGCTTGGTTACAAGACATGGGTGCTGCCTTTGTGAGATCTTAGCCATTTCTTCTCCAGAGAACACAATAACAACAGTGTTGAAAAGGCCACATTATTCAGTTTTTGCTTTGATCAAGATGTGTCCAGCACATTCTTTTTCTTGCTTCGAAGCGAGAGTCATGGTGACCTCAGACTGTAGGTCTGTATTTTGATTAGGTGACAGCAGCAAGATCCGTGGATTAGGCCCTACAGTATATACGACCATGCAGGAGCGACATTGCTTTAATAACCTGCTATTAAATGGATGGAAGTGCTACAATGAACATGCACATAAGCGCCGATCCCGTGGGTGCTCCGGGTTTCGGCTCGAGCACCCTCTGAAATGACCAAGCACATATGCTCAATTTCTTCACATTTGCTTCACATTTTCACATCTAAAACCACACAGACGTGACCACGCCACTTTCCTCCTTTTTAAAACGCTCGAGAGCTACAGAGTAACTACAAGTAACCCAAGCATTGCTTGACATTGTGATCAGCACACATGGCCAAAAAACAAATCAGTGCCTATGAACACTGTCTGCTAAGAAAAGTATATCTGAATATATGTATGCATTATACATAAGCCTATATGCATCAATGCACGCATGCACATACACACACACACATTCTATAACCACCTCAGTGAATTGGTGCATTACCATTGCGGTGGTAAAATACTGCCACCGTCACATCTGCTATAATTGGTAACATAAATTGCAATCAAACTAAAGATGCAGTACACATAAATCATCCATTGGATTAATTGTCTGAAATACAGCTTTAAAAGAATGTAGGATTTTTAAATGCGATGTTCGAACCATTAGAGTTCCTTTTTTAGAAGAACCCTGCTCACTACCACATGCTTTCAATGCAATCAGTTACATGGGCAACGTAAAGCTGCGGTGCAAACATATGTCTGCTTTTTTATGCATCTGGCTGGTTTCCAAAAAAGCAGGATAAGTCATTCATAGCCTGAGAAAATGCAATCTGGAGAAGGAAGAATTCATCTCCCAATGCATAAGAAAAGAAAAATACTCAATGAGAGTCCACTGTATATGCAATTTCTTCTTGAGGTTTTGGCAGATTGATGTGCACGGTGAAGATAAAGAGGAATGATATTACAATGAAGGGTTCGATTTTTGCTATGCAATTGCAAACAGGTAGTGAAATGCAAACAGCAACATCTGACATGAAAGCCATGGACTTGTAATCTTACATGCATTAAGCTATTGCAAAGATAATTGCAATGCAACATTCATAGAAAAAATTAAATAAATAATGCAATTGAAAGGCCCACAAGAGACACATTTATGGTAATTATAAATCTCTTAGATATGTAAAACATTACTCAATATAAATATAAAATATAACTTATCACATACACTGTAAAAGATATATATATATATATATATATATATATATATATATATATATATATATATATATATATATATATATATATAAACAAATACATTTTATTTTACGTTAACTAACAAAATAATGCATGAAACAATTTCAACTTGTTTTCCTAAGTCAACTTACATGTATCACACGTCAAAACTTAGAAAAGTAGGTTGAATTGACTTGCATAATTAAGTTGTTTAAACTTCATGCTGCATTTTATCTTACATGAATTAAACAGCTTGTTTTTTAACATTTTTCAGAATATATCTAATTTATTTGACATTTTTTATTCATGTACGATGTTTACTTGGATGTTGTATGCAATTTAAATAGAAGAAAAAATAAAACCAGTGCCCACTAGGGTTACCCCATTGGCAGCTTGCAAAATTTGAGTTGATAGGATTCAATAGTAGTTTAACTTTAGGGATACTTTTGGAAAGTTCAATGAGAAAAACACATTGAACTGTTTAAAAGAGTCAGCTGGACCTCTAGAGAAGGCTGGATACACGGACATTCATCTTTTTCTTACCAATTATCCATGCATTTAATCATTAATTCCACCAGCGTTGGCTGGGAAATTAGGGCAAGGCTTTGTTTTGTAGCCTCTAGCTACATTTCTGTGATCATGACCGGGTCTCTTTCTTTGGGATCAGGGCGGTTCTAAAGGCAGAGTATGGGGCACTGCCCCTGTGTCAGCAAATTGGGTCCCTAGAGGGCCACATTATTTCTGTAGTCAAAGCCAATATCAATAGGTGTGCTTGTTGGAATGCTATTTAAATGAGCTAATGGGATGTTTATGCATATTCATTCCCACAGAGAAGGTAGAAATTAATTAGTTTTTTTATTAATGGTTATAAAAGCATACAAATACATTTTAATGTTTTAAAAAATAATAAACAATTTGACGGTGTGCTAGAAATCATAATGTCCCTGAAGATTAAGCATGCTAACTGGTGTTGCTTTCTCATTTAAAGCATTAGTTTATGTATACTGAATTGTTTTCTGTCTTTCTCTCACCATATTTGTTTTTACTAGTAAGGAATATCTTAATGTTTTCTTAATGTTTTCGATTGTGCAGAAAAGTCTAAATTTGTTAGCGAAGAGAACAAATCTGAACTAGCCCTGCAAAATGATCAAGCTCGAAGTTCACTGCCAGGCGATATATTTTCTTTAACATAATTCCCCTGTCAAAGCCTACTATAGTCCTCTACTTCCTGGTTTAATGATGTCAATATAAGAGTTTTTGACTAAACTCCGCCCACAGGAATACATCAGTCACCAGCTAAGCTCAAACGGCTATGGTTAAGCTAAGCTGCTGTCGAATCACTACACACTAAACAAACTACACAATCAGAACTCATTACATATTTCTGAAGTAGGGGCTTCATAGAACAAGAAAGACCCCGTTTTTAGGACCGTGAAAACAGCAGAATACATATAAGTAAATTGTGTGAAAATACTGCGTTTTTCTACACGTGAAACATGAACACGTTATATTGTGCACTGTAAAGACAATCAAAGCTTCAAAAACACAGGAAAAACGGGACCTTTAAATATGTAAATTATAAATTTACACATTCTGCTAAACCTTACATCATGCTGTTGAGGTGCATTGCCTCAACATCACTGCTCTTAGCTACAGTATATGCATATTTGATTTTCTTCTCCCCTGTTCATTCATAAAGTTCATGCTGATTTCAGATTAATTTGGCAACACATCATGTGAATTCTCCACAGAGACACAACTTCCTGCACATGGAGGCAAATTGGATTACAGCCAGTTTTAAAGACATTAGGCCTCCAGGTACCATGCAGCTATTGCAAATGTCAAGTGCCATTTTTCTGTTACACAGTGCCACAAAAAACAAAAATGAAAAGAAGAATTGCAAAAAAAGCCGGCAGCTACGGACGTCACAGCTCTGGCAAAAAAAATGTGACATGGGTATTTTTGACTTCTCATCAAAAGCTAAAGGTAGGTAATGTGGAGGAATGATGGATGGTCGCTTGGGTCTCACGTGGCAGTTCGCGCTCCCACTAGTCTTGTCGCCCAAGGCTCGGCCCTCTCTTCCTTCCACGGGGAGTTTGAAGTTGTCTTTGACTGTGAAAATAACAACCATTCTTCTGACCAGCGTATGTGTTGTATCAGAAGCTTGTTAAATCATGCTGGAGGAAATCCCACCGGAGAAATAGTCACGGGGCGCTGTGATCGTGTTCTGTGGGATGGTTCGAGGGTATGCCAGCACTGCCTGCTGCATTCCACCTGCTATACATTCTTTTCAATAGGCTTTACATACAGATTTATGACGTATGTGCGCACACACATACAGTCTTATAATTGCCTGGTGCAGATGAGTCATCATTTAATTTATGCACATACATGCACATGCAAAAATTGTAAATTATAATTCTAGAAATACTTATCTTGTAAAGGTAGGACAATATCGGTGCATGATGTAACTATAGGTTTGTAAATTCGGTTTAAACCTAGAAATGTGTTGTTAATAATACAAAACTGTTTCACTGACAGTTTGGAGTCTTATAATGAACCATTGTAATACTACCGCAGAGGTCGATGTTTGACTAATCGTTTTAGGGACAAATAGGGACAAAAAAACCTAACGTTATCCAAAAACCAATTCTTATAAAGAAAAATAATTTAAACACCCTGTATCGTGGTCTAGTGGCTTGGTTCATTGTTTTTACTGCTTTAAAAATTACAAAGCTGTCTCCCACATAAAGCCAGACTCACCTTTATTGTTTTCTAGGCCGAGGAGGCTGGCAACATGCAGCATGCTACACTCAGAGAGCGCTTGCCACAAACCAGGTCTGATGCCAAGCTCCACTACCTATCGCTTAAAAACAAAAAAAGACTCTGGTTTCCTTCGAGCTACATAGCATTAAACGGCACTCTGTTTTCTTGCATTGTCACTTGAGAACTAAAGGAAGGAGACTCTTGGTGCGCCTGCTGTTCAGGTGACACCATTAAAACAAGTCTGTTTTTCACACGCTGAACAAATGCCCTATAGGTCACTTTCCAACCGAGCTCAGAGATGATTAGAATTCATGGCGTAACGCCAGAGTTAGAGGATAGGAAAAGTGATTATTTGAGTTGCGTATTCAAAATGTACAATTGCAGAATAAGAGAAATTGGAGGTTGGCAGCTGAGGGCAACGCTGGCAGTTATGAGGAAATTATATACATAAGCAAGTATAAATTCTCTGTATGACACTGTTGTTAAAGGCTGATAAGTAAGGTGTGAGCAACACTGTGTACTTGGGAAAGAATAAAGAAGATCTTGCCGTTTTACAACAAAGAAAGAAAGTTAAGCTTAAGTTGGTTTAGACTCGGAAGTTAAATACATATATCTGTTTTTACTCAAATATGATGAATAAGAATAAATAAAGGTCTTTGACTTATTATTAGTTAAATATTTGCCAACAACAAGCCAAATCACAATTCAATATGCACAGAAACACAAAGAACAGATTTTTTTAAGCCAATAGCCTTAAGTTTACGAATTAAATGTCGATAATAAGGAGTACTCTAGTACAGTGTTTCTCAACCCTGGTCCTCAAGGACCCCCTTCCAGAATGTTTTAGATGTCTCCTTAATAAACACACCTGATTAAAATTATTAGCTTGTTAGGGAGACATTCTGGAAGGAGGCTGATGAGTTAGTTCAGGTGTTTTAAATTGGGAGACATCTAAAACTTTCTGGAAGGGGGTCCTTGAGGACCAGGGTTGAGAAACACTGCTCTAGTATACTGTAGGTGTTCTGAGAAATTGATTAAAAGCCACAAATTTGGTTTCATGTTGAATTATTTGCATTTATTTAGTAGGCTACATAAGCAGAATTTTTTATATTTACAGGGCTCTTCTGTAATTGTGCACTCACAGTGTTGGGAAAAGTTACTTTTAAAAATTAACGCATTACAATATTAAGTTACCCCCAAAAAGTAACTAATTGTGTTACTAAGTTACTTTTCATGGAAAGTAATGCTTACGTTACTTTTAGTTACTTTTGCGTTACTTTTTCTTGACTGAGGTTTGATCTCTTTCAGGGCTTGCATGTTTTTTTATGACTGAAAAGTTCTGCATTCAGAAATTGCATATTTCATCACAAAAAGTTGAGCTCTGGCCTGCCATCTCAGGTTCTGACTCAAACTGTTCCCACACAGGCGTGTGCACATAGAGTGCATAATGTGACTACGTTTAGTTTAATTCAGTACATATTTGTTATCCAATTAATTAAACAAAAAAAGTAACTTGCATTACTTTTTTTGAAAAGTAACTCAAATATCAATGTGTACATTTAAAAATCAATGCGTTACTTTACTCGTTACTTCAGAAAAGTAATATTACGTAATCCACGTTACTTGTAATGTGTTACCCCAACACTGTGCACTTATACTGTAACACAGTAGGGGAGAGCGGGTTAAGTTTTCATATGGGTAAGTTGTCACAAGTTGTTCATAACTCCAAGGCACGATCTCAAATATCAAATAGCTACTTTGTGTTACGACGACTTCTATAGTCAACTTCGTGTTCACACGTGGTCAATATCACTTTAATCTGACGTTAGCACAATTTTCAAATTTTTGGCTTAAGAAGTTAAAAAATTGCACTTTATATTTTATGCAATTCAACTATAGGTATGAATGTTAAATATTATTAATTTGCACAAAATAGGGGAGACAATAACGTGTCTTTTGATACTTTAGCTGACGTGCTATGTTGAGATAACTATGAGATTTAGACAACACATGTCAGTTTGGGGCAAGTTGTCTTAATGATTTTGGGGCAAGTCGTCACATGCTTTTCTGGAAAGCATGGAAATACTTAACCCGGAGTTTTTCTAAACACCGAGTTAACGGAATCCTGGTTTATCTGTTTCACGTTTCACCAGGGGTTAAAAGATAATCCTGGGTATTCTGGCGTTTCACACTGTGCATTCCTAAAGCCTTGGTCAGGTACACTATAAAAAAATAGTGCTAAATAGCACTAAAAGCTCGTTATCATATGGGAACCATTTTTAGTGCTATATAGCACCTATAAAGCACCTATGAAGAACAATGTGGTGATGATATAGCACCACTAAAGCACCATATATGGTTCTATATAGCACAATATGGTTCTACACTGGGGCTACAAAGGTACTACATAGGTGCTATATGGCACTTAAAATGGTTCCCCTATGATTATGAGCCAGTGAACCACTTGTTTTTAGCACTGTTTGTTTTTAGAGTGTAGTGTAATAAGTAGTGTTCTTCTTTTTTAGATAATCTAGTGTACACTGTCAGTAAAAAAGGTACAAATTTGTTCCTTTTTCTGTCGCTGGGGTGGTACCCTAAAAGGTACCTTTTTGTACCTTTATGGGTATAAAACACATTAAAATGTTGTACCTTATGGGGTACAATATTATACCCAAAGGACCAATTGTGTACCTTAAGGAACAATTTTGTACCAGTTCAATTTTAGGGGTACAAAACAGTTAACTGTACCTTTGAAGGAACACAATCGATAAGGAACAGTAATGTACCCCAAAAGGTACAACATTGTATTATGTTTATATACCTGTAAAGGTACAAAACGGTACCTTGCTTTTTTCATTTGGTATGAGATTAATAACATTGTGTTGTATGGTGCTTAGTAAATGTTAGTGTGAAAAGTGTGACAACTTATCTTGCTCTCCACTACTATACTTTAGAAAGTAAAAATTGGGTCAACTTAAAAACGATTTCAATTGGTAACGCCTCAAAATTTGAACTTAATTTTTCTCACTTTAAGTGAAAAATATTGTAAAATATTCTATATATTAGGTGTTACCATTTGAATGTATTTTTTATAGTTTTTTCATCTTAAAATTAAAGAGATTTTTTTAGGTGTTACCGATTGAAGTTTAAGTAGAGAAGTTTTCACTTTTATAGTGTGCTGTTTCTGTATTTCTGGAAAGTCATGGCCCCTACAGAATATTTAAACAAAATGTGCTCATGTTTCTAACTATGGCTTACATGGATATGACATGTCTATACATGTGCTCTCAACCAATAATGAACAAGGACACCTGCCCCATTTCCATATTATGAATGTAAGAGAAATGTAAAAACAAATAAATGAATGAATAAATAAAAACCCATAAATAAATAATAAACGTGGATGCACTTTAAAAGTAAATCAATATAAAAATATTCAAGTAAAAAATATAAATATATAAAAATAAACAAACACATAAATAAATACATTAAAGGAAAATAATTAAAAAATAAATTAAAAATATATAATTATAAATTCAAGACTAAATTTAATTAAAAAAAACTTTTTTTTCTGTCATTTCAGCATTTATATATTTTTATTTAATTATTATGTTACGGTATTTATTTTTAATTATATCAGGTTTAGTGCTCAATTACATGCTTGCCTCATTCTCAATACATTAAATGGCTGATTAAATGGAAAAACACACGCAGCATGGTGCCAGTCAATGCAAAAAAAATAAATAATAGGCTGTAGGACTTAGAAAAGACAGAATACTCATTAACACACACGTCGCACAATTCAAGTTCAACAGGTCGCAGACCGCCAGCTTGCTTTTTGCCATGAGCCACATATGTATGGGATTTAAATCCTGCCAGGATTCAAAACTGAAAATAAAGCTCTGAAAGGTTGAAATTTAGTGTTCGCAAACTCAAAATCTTACAAAAAAAAGTTTTGCAACATCGAAAAATAAGATTTGCAAGCTTGCAAAATTTAAAAAAATAAAAATATATCTGCAAACATTATGTTGTTTTTGAGATTTCCTTTTTCGGAACCGCAACATCTTTTTTACGATGTTGCGCAAACAATTTTTCAGAGTTTCAAATTTGTCAGTGTTCTCCCACTGTATAGTTTGTTTTCCAGGTTTGAAACCTTGTAAATGGTGAACTGAAAACTGGTGTGCAAATAGGTTAAAAAAAGTTTTGAAACTCTGAAAACTGAGGTTTGAAAGGGCTAAACTTATTACATTACATTACATTTGCACTCCTTTGCAGACTATTTTTTCAGAGCTAAATTTACAACACCCACTTTGCGGAGATACGCCCACAAAGTTGCGAGCTTGCGACTCACGTGATTTGTGGCAGCGTTGTCACGCAGCTCTGCTCTGAAACTCTGAAACTCAGACTGAGCGAAAATGAAGCCTCGCAACCTCACAACTTAAAAAAAAAGCGTGGAGGGAGGGCCTTCTGCTCTTGGCCAATGCTTTGCTGTCTGCTGACGTACAGTCCAATCACAAGTCGTGTTTACTGGAAATGTGGGATTGACCGACTTCTCTGCCAATGACGAAAGCGCACATGATACGCAAACAGATGCACTGCTCTCTGGCCACAAATCGGTCAATTAACGCCACTAAACAAACCAATAAATCAATGTTCTTCCATTTCTTTATTAAATAATAAGATTTTAAACATCTGTTTACTCTTGTATTTGTAACTGTGTTGAACTGTGTACCGCTGGTTGCGGTAGCCGAATGGACTGCGTACGTGAGCCGCGAAAGCAGCCTGTTAAAGTAACTAAAGGCGTGAGCCCCGACAATACATTTCCGCTCTTTTGTATTATTATTCTAAGGTATGTCCTTTCAATTTGGGAAAACTAATCTGTTGCTGATAACCGATGAATTAAAAGGAAATCCGTATTGCTTTAATACATCATTTAACAGCTGAGCTAAGCCTGCTTGCTGTACTGTGGCCATTGTGGATCCGTTTTTGATTGTTAATTAAACATGATTGCCCATACGATTATTTTACTTATACTGTGTACCAGTGGCGGATGCAGAACGTGACATATGGGTGGGCATGGATTAAGTCCAGGTGGGCCTGAATCTATGGGTGTCACTTTTGAATAAGAAACTATAACAAGTCTATAAAATTCGTCATAACTTCAGGAATCACAAGCGTATTGGTGAGAACACTAATTTAAACAGCATACACACACACCCGAACTGCACGTCACATTTTTGACATTATTGATATACTTTAAATTGTAATGCAACATGACATTAATTAAGCCTTTTTGGTAAAAACAAATTATTGGGGTGTCATAGCCTACAAAAACGAACCTGCACACAGTGACAAGAAATATAAATGAACACAAAAAACCTAATACTTTTTAAAATAGCCTATTAAAACTGTTTAAATAAATGAAGCTACTAAATGCTAAAAATGAAGCTAACATCATATTCTCTTCATGCAAATCACTAAAAATATATTTTCGTTCTCACATATTTAAGTTAACTTACTAAATAAAGAAAGAAAAACGGAATTGCTAGAATAATGTTTGACTCTGAGGTTAAACGAAATGACAAATAAATAAACATTTAATATACTTTTTGATGAGCATAAGAGCAAGGCCTACTCGTGAAGAGCGGAGCCGAGGAGCGCGCATCAGACGTGAACACGAAAGGAATAATGGGTTTAATTATGCTTTCACTTCATTTCCTGACAGTTTCCCTTGTTAGTAGGGACAGTAATGACTAACAAGATGACACCGAATTACATACAATATGATTACCTAACTAAATCTGAGATGATGCAAACACATTACAATATTTTTTCCTCCGCCCGACGGGCAGGGCGCAGATACATTTTTGTAGCCCTGCATAGGTTTGTTTTGTAGAAAGACTTTCTTTAAAGTGAATTTCGTTTTGTATAAATTGTATCTTAATATTAATCAATGTTTAATCAAACAATTGCCTTGATTTAATAAATAAGAAGCAAACCAAGAACGTATGTGGTGTGGATTGAAGTGAACCCGCTATATTTCCGCAGCCTACGTCTTTCTGCTTTTAATGCATTTCTTAAATTAATGTCTCAATTACACAGTAGGCTTATAGGTTGTTATGATAGGCTATTTGTTGCTTAAAAGCAATAGGCTATATTGTATAAAGTGTAGCAATAAACGTGCTGTGACTTATAGTGCTGAGTTAGAGAGCTGGTAGGCTATATCAAACAACATCACTGTGATGATCAGATCTTTTCTTTCTATTTTTTTTACCCCGCTGTCATATTTTTTTGTGTGTTTATGTAATTGAGAGGAAAGGGCGCAGCACATATTGATAACGTGTTGTTATTCAAAATACGTTTTCCACTTGCTTGCAAAAAAAGTTCTCAAAGTGATCATTGCTGAAAGCTGCTCGGGAATATTTTTCTCATTAGAACCATAATGTAACGCAACATTCAACTTCTTTATAATAGTTTTTAAATAGTTATCAGGCTTACTTATAATTTTACTGTTTTTAACATAACATGCAATAGATAAAATACACCATATGAAGTAGTATCCATGTCTAACTATCAGAGTAGTATTTTTTTTACATTTCTGATTGGGCGGGCCAGCTGTCAATCTGGGCGGGCCCAGGCCGACAATTGTAGTTTTTTAAAAGCAAAATGATTGCAAGCAACACAGACGCAACAACGCAGAGGCACAATAATACTACTGATGTGATGAAGTCACAGGGTCTATTTTTCAAACTATTCATAGCGGCTTTAAGGAGGCTAAATCATCATGGACATGAAATAATCGTATTAGCTTATATGCTATAAAAATTTGTTTGTCATTTTCAAATCACATTTAGTAGCCTAATGTGTCAATATATATTTATATTCTTATCATTTATATGATATATAGGCTAATAATAATAATATTTATAGATAATAAATAACGTCCAACACATGCACAAAGAGCCGCATGTTCGACCTTTTTATTGAAAACAAATAAATTTCCCCTTCCCCACGATCTTCGTCCTCATCTTCTCAACCTGTATATGCCGTGAACTTGGACATTTTTGCTAACAAATTTCATTGACGTTCATCTTTACTTCGCTACTTTTCTCTTTTGAGATTCCCTTTCGTATTTTAGAGACATCTCATGAACTCCTCCATTTGACCAAATGACGCAGTTTGCTTATTAAGCATTCAAAACAAGCAGGCCAATTACTGGACACCTTCAGAAATGTTAAGCAATAATGGATATTTTTATTGAATAGTCTAGACAACATTTTTAATAATGCTCACTAATGGTCATGCAGGGTTCAGTAAGTGAGAGATTTTCTTGCACAGGAACTGCATTCACGCACGGACATTCAAAGTAAAGCGATGAGGTGTAATTTTAAAGGGACTATAAACTCATTATGCGGTGGTTATTTTTTTTCCGGCAATACTGACCCCCCCCATATTTTACAAGAATAAATAAGGATCTTTATTAGAAATAATGTGTTAGTTAAAATCTTATTTTATTTGATGTATAGGCTAAACCTAAATAATATCTGTACATTTTACACAAAAATATCTGTTAAATTTGGGGATATACCAAAATAAATGACAACAAATTATTTCTAACATATATCTTAAATCACCTACTGACATTAAGAGATTTTATTAAGTTTCTTTAGTCTTTTATTTTAGTGATATTTATAAAGCCACTGAATTATTTCTTACAGTGTAGTTTAGGTGTTATAACATTGTATATGACATATTACTTTATTACAAAACATAATGTCTTTCGTTGTGTCACATCACTGTGATATGATTAACAGTTGTCAGCGGCACATTAATGTGTTCCAGTGGCTGTACTTAGATGCTATGCCTCCCTTTTTGAGCATAAAAGCTTTATTTTTCGTTTGCTTTTACTGTAAATTTATGTGATGCATTAGAACAAATTCTGACAAAAACAAACCCGAAATAATGAAAACGCAGGCTACCCAATAACAAATTATTTAACTACTTAAATATTTTTTTTACTGTTTATACTTTGACTGAGGCATTTGCCTTATGTTTTAGGGTTAAAATCGCTAAATGTTTAAGGCTTGCCAAAAAGATGATGCCGTTATACAGTACATAAAATATACCATACGGTTACCAGAATTAATGTGCATTTTAAAGTAATTACCGTGTGATTAAAAAGATGTCTATTAATATGACAGTTATATGGGCCAGATCCGCGCTCATCTTGAGTTCTCGTCTTGGCTGGCGTCATCTCTCCGCAGGTGATGGCTCATCTAAGGTCTTCATAAGAGGCTGGATCTCTATCTATCTACTTTTGAAAAGGGAACCTAAGCATTCATTCAGCATTCCTTTCTTTGGTTAAAAGAATAAGGTCGATTTTTCTATTATAAAAATAGTCTAGGCTAGCATGCAAGTGCAGGGTATACAGTATAACTAAAATAATCGTATGGGCAATCATGTTTAATTAACAATCAAAAACGCATCCACAATGGCCACAGTACAGCAAGCAGGCTTAGCTCAGCTGTTAAATGATGTATTAAAGCAATACGGATTTCCTTTTAATTCATCGATTATCAGCAACAGATTCGTTTTCCCAAATTGAAAGGACATACCTTAGAATAATAATACAAAAGAGCGGAAATGTATTGTCGGGGCTCACGCCTTTAGTTATTTTAACAGGCTGTTTTCGCGGCTCACGTACGCAGTCCGTTCGGCTACCGCAACCAGCGGTACACAGTTCAAAACAGTTACAAATACAAGAGTAAACAGATGTTTAAAATCTTATTATTTAATAAAGAAATGGAAGAACATTGGTTTATTGGTTTGTTTAGTGGCGTTAATTGACCGATTTGTGGCCAGAGAGCCATGCATCTGTTTGCGTATCCTGTGCGCTTTCGTCATTGGCGGAGAAGTCGGTCAATCCCACATTTCCAGTAAATACGACTTGTGATTGGACTGTACGTCAGCAGACAGCAAAGCATTGGCCAAGAGCAGAAGGCCCTCCCTCCACGCTTTTTTTTTAAGTTGTGAGGTTGCGAGGCTTCATTTTCGCTCAGTCTGAGTTTCAGAGTTTCAGAGCAGAGCTGCGTGACAACGCTGCCACAAATCACGTGAGTCGCAAGCTCGCAACTTTGTGGGCGTATCTCCGCAAAGTGGGTGTTGTAAATTTAGCTCTGAAAAAATAGTCTGCAAAGGAGTGCAAATGTAATTTAATGTAATAAGTTTAGCCCTTTCAAACCTCAGTTTTCAGAGTTTCAAAACTTTTTTTAACCTATTTGCACACCAGTTTTCAGTTCACCATTTACAAGGTTTCAAACCTGGAAAACAAACTATACAGTGGGAGAACACTGACAAATTTGAAACTCTGAAAAATTGTTTGCGCAACATCGTAAAAAAGATGTTGCGGTTCCGAAAAAGGAAATCTCAAAAACAACATAATGTTTGCAGATATATTTTTATTTTTTTAAATTTTGCAAGCTTGCAAATCTTATTTTTCGATGTTGCAAAACTTTTTTTTGTAAGATTTTGAGTTTGCGAACACTAAATTTCAACCTTTCAGAGCCTTTTTTTCAGTTTTGAATCCTGGCAGGATTTAAATCCCATACATATGCAGCTAATGGTTATTATGCAAAAATCATAGCACACGCACAGAAAGACAAACAGACAGAATTTTCCATTGCAAAAAGTAATGCAAAACAATTCACCACACATGCCACTTTTTATGCATGTCTTTGCAAGCGACAGATTCCCTCGTGACAGCTCAATATCTTTCTGAAGTTGGTCAAACTGTCAAATTTACTCACTGTCAAAATGCAGAGCGTGTGCCATAACTAGCAGATGCCACTTTGTATCTAAAGCTTATATTGATCTCCAGAAGGCTCCAGTACAAATGGATTAACTTGATAAGGAGGAGAACTGCGAATCAATGTTAAGGTCATGGAATTAAGCTCTACATTAAGTGGACTGGAAAGGTGTTGGCACAGGAAATTAATGGAAGAGGACATCTCAAAGGGATGTAGACACATCTTCCCATGAGCACACTTCAATTCACCTCTGTGGCACACGGGAGCATTTCAAATTTCCTAGATCAGGCTTTATGACTGAGCCAGGCCACAGTGCAATTTGACATCAACTTTTAAGTAATGAAAGTGACTTTTTAACGTAATGGATTGTGAGGATTGAGATCTTTACCAGCCTGTAGGGGAGCATGAGGTATTTTTTAAAGATCAGGGGTTTTACCTTGAGTAACACTGAACTTTTTTTCAGTTTTCAGGCCCCCCTTCCTAGAACATTTAGATGTATCCATATATAAAACACCTGATTCAGTTCATCAGCTTGTTAGTGTGTTAATGAAACGCTTAAAACATTATGGCAGGAGCCTGATGAGTGGAATCAGATGTTTCATATAAGGAGACATCTCATGCATTCTGGGAATGGTGGGGGGGGGGTGCGAGGGATTGGAGTTGAGAGCCACTGCTTTACAGGGTGCGGTTTCTGTGTTCAGGTTTATTTGTATGGGGTTAAAATGACACACGGTTCTGGCTGCACTGTAAAAAGTTGGATCAACTTTTGGTATTAGTATTCGTAACATCTAAAAATTTAAGGTTTTTTAAACTTAAAATATCACTTGGTGTTTCCAATTTAAGTATTTTTTACAGTGTGGAGAGGATACTATGGCCAATTCCCGCAAGATGTTGGGTTTAGGGATAGGTTTGGGGGTAGGATTAGGATGAAAACAAAACCTTTGGCAAGATAGGATACAGCTCCGGCCTTAATCACATGAAATGTTGGGTTTAGGGTTAGGTTTGGGGATTCGGATGAAAATTATTTTGACCGTAGCTGTATCCCTTCTAGCCACTACCCCAATGCACTGAAGACACTGAGAATGAACACAATCGCGAGCATCCATTCAGTGGTATTGGAAAGTTGAGAGGGATGGCAGCTTCCCCACGAGCGGGTTTGTTTTTAGTGCTGACAGCAGACAAGCCCCAGCATTTGAAAGCAGAGAATGACACTTATTTTTTCCAGATTTAGATATCTTATTTATGTACTTGGCATTTTTATTTTTTTAAATTTGGCTGGGTGGTTAAAAACATTTTTATGTGGTGTGAAGTTAACTCATTCCCTGCCAGCCTTTTGTTTAAAGTTGCCCGCCAGCAATTTTTTGTGATTTTCAAAAAAAGTTTCACAAAAGCCTTTCAGAAAAAACAAAACAAAAAATGTATAAACATACTTCTGAGCCCCTAGGTGACATTGGAGTAAAACAAATCTAAAGTTTAGTTTCATGTGCTCGCGTGAAATTTTCGCGTGCTGCTCACTATCGATAGTTCACATGCGCACGTGAAACAAAACTTTATTTATTTTGCTCCATGTCCCCTTAGGGGCACTGTAACATACAAATATATCAAATGAAAGAACAGACCCTTTGCTTTAAAAAAAAGTTTCAACAGTATCTTTATGTTTTCTCTGTTTATACAGCTATTCACAAGTTTGTCTGTGTCCATTCAATCTTAAATGAACAAATGGTAAAACAACAATGGCTTGCTGTCCGAGGTGGGAACTCGAACCCGAGACGTGGCTCGAGCTCGGAGCTTAAAAGTACCCTCCCCTCGGAGCTGCGTAGAGGGAGATATAATTAATAAGGAGGAGAAGGGGAGGAGGAGGGTTGCCGAAAATAAATTTGTCAAGGGAATGACACGCTTTTTGCGGCTTATACAGTACATAGGCCTACGTAACGATGATTGACAGGACTGAATGTTCAGGCGAAACTACGTTTACAACTTCAATTAAAATGCATTTTTGTGAAGGAATTTTGTTAGAGATCAGATTCAGAATGATTATCAAAACATGCACGAGTGTAAAATTAATAATTAGTTTTTAAATTGGGTAAACCATCTAGTGGATAATTGCGGTATTACAGATTACTATAAAAACTCTTCAGGAACACGTTTTCTTCATGCAAAAACTATACTACATCCTAAATACAGACAGAATAGTGTGCACTATACTGTTAGACATGAACAAGTTTTTTTTTTTTTCAAAAATGAATCAATATGTGTTGCAACTTGTCCTGTATTTTGGGCAAAAACTAATTTCTTTCTTACCGGCAGCCTGCATAATCTCACACATTGCGCCTTGCTGACAGAGCTTTGCAGCTTCGAACACCTGATTGTAGTCTACATCGCACATTAGCAAGTAAAGACAAAGCTACTCATATAGAGAGCCAGGACTCAAGAAAGGCAAAGCCAATCCTATTAGAGATGTAAAACACGGAGACGGGATTCATTATACAGAACACAGTCGTGAAAGAATTTTAATCTCTGGTAAATGTTAAATAAAATGTGTAAAAATAAAACACTAGAAACAAACATACATCAGTGGTTATATACAAATATATAGATTAATTAGTGTGTTTCGTTGAAATTATATCTAATTAATTGTATCTCTACCCAAATTGACGCCCTTGACTACAATACGAAACCACACATACCAGAAGAGGGCAGATGAAAAGGGTACAGAGCTGTTCAGAGAAGACCAAAACTATTAACAAAATGTATGTAACAAAAAAGCTCAATTGATAGAGCATCGTGCTAGCAACACTAAGGTCATGGGTTTGATTCTGGGATAGAAGCACAGCTTTGGTTGAATCAGCCTGTCATATACTGTACAGTAATTATACTCTAACGATGCTGTGTTGTTTCATTTAAACCAGGGGTGTCAAACTCAATTTCATTCTGGGTCACATCAGCATTACGGTTGCTCTCAAAGGACCAGTTGTATTCAGAGATGTATAGTAACGAAGTAGAACTACTTCACTACTGTACTTAAGTACTAAAAGACAGTATCTGTACTCTACTGAAGTATTATTTTTTTCTCCTACTTCCACTTTTACTTTAGTACATTTTCTCTTTGAGTTTAATACTTTTACTCCAATACATTTTTTATGTGCTGCATAGTTACTCGTTACTCTCAAATGTTACGAATCATGGTCACATGGTGGTCTGAACCAATTGGAGATAGTAAAGGGCGACCCCTCCCAACCTCTCACTCACAAATATGAGCCAGGGTTGTTGACAAATGTGAAGCGAAGAGAGAACCAAAGTGCGCGAGAAAGACAGAGAGAGAGAGAATGCGCAAGAAAGGGCGAGTGTGCGCGAAAGAAGGAAACCTAAATTCAATGAAACACCTTGTACCTTTACCTATTACCATTTTATCGACTAATATTTCATTAATTCTGAATTCTCTATCGCCATATCAGTTAAATTAATCTGAATTATCTGAACATTCATGTCCTTGTACTCCTGCTACAGCCAAAGGAATTGTAAGTGTCCTTTAGCTTAAACATTTGAAATAATATAAACAATATTATATTCAAACTTTTGACTATTTTCTTTAATAACTACATTACACAATACTTGTACTTTTACTTTCAGGACTTGAGTCGTATATTTTAAAATAAACTACTTGCAATACTTAAGTACAAAGCATGTTTAATACTTTAGTACTTCCACTTAAGTGCTGTGCTTAAAGAGCACTTCAACTTCTACTCAAGTCACTTTTTTGATAGAGCACTTGTACTTTTACTCAAGTCTGGGTCGCTAGTACTTTATACATCTCTGGTTGTATTAGGCTTCTATGAAACATTGTCAGAGATATTAACCATTTGGTGCAAGAGCAAAAACAGAGTTCTGAGTATATTAGGTTTTCTAGATCGCATAACTGTGTTGCTCAGAACCTCTCAATATTTTTTTTTACCACAATATATCATTTAAAATTGACTACCTTAAAATGCACAAGGCTATTTCACCCATCGTGCCTGAGCAATCAGGCTGCACATATCCCATGTTGCCATATATTTGCATAATTGTTAATATACCTCACGGCACCGCATTAAAATTTTACCATTCACAAAGGAAACACAAAGCAGCCGGTGATGCTCCTGCTCTCCATCCAATAAAGTACAAGAATAACACAAGAGGAAGAACAAAAACGAGAAGGTTCATTTGCATAGTTCGGTTATATCCACAAGGCATAGCAACACTTTTTGGCCTACAAAATGCTTCAATCTCATACACGGGTTTATAAAGCCGGTTAGTGTCCGCTTCGCTAGTAAAAGGAGGTGACCCATCCTTGTCACTCCTCAGTCTGGTAAATCAAAGACTTTACTTGCTGTCTCTTATAATTGAATAGAGGATTGATGACTTTATGTTCCTCTCATCGGGGTCGGCTGCATTCCTCCCAGACCTGCATTAGACCCGTTTGTGTGTCCACCAATGCTGGTTAGTTATCCTATTACATTAAGCGCGGCTCATCAATCTATTCCGTGTGTTCTGTTGGCTCTCAAAGACTATTCTCTCCTATTATGCTGGCACCTGGGAAATAGCTTCATTCCATATATTGAAAAAGTTCCAAGGACTTTAATTTTCTCTGCCTTCAAGACGTTAAAAAAGCACTAAAGGAAATACTGGAACGTGTAAAGCAATTCATATTGTGCTTCGCTCTTCTGTTCTGTATGAATAAAGTAATGATACAGTAATGTGATCACCAAAGAACACAGAGCTATTTGGTGCAAATACTTTTTAGTTGTCTGTTAAGAAAGTTTGACGCATGTTAGGGTTAGGTTTTACTCAGTAATGGATATGATTTAAAATGTAGCAAAGTACAATACTTTAAACAAAAGTTAAATTACAGATTTTAAAAACTACTCAAAGTAAAAGTTCACAAAAAAACTACTCAATTACAGTAACATGAGTAAATGTAATTAATTCCTTTCCACCTCTGCAACACTGTATGTGATTAGCCCAGTCACACGAAATTACGTACCTTTAGTCACGTAATTTTTTTATTCTTTTTTCGCAATATTGTCACTTATTTCCGCAAACACCAAATCTAACCCTAAACCAGTGCGAAAATGGTTTAAAAATAGGAAAAAGCAATTGAGTAACCAATACGTGACAATCACACAAACAGAAATTCATGATACGATCACGAAAAAACACGGAAATTCGTGACAGTATCACGAAAAGAATAAAACAATTACATGCCTAAAGGTACATCATTTTGTGAGACTGGGTAGATGTAATCATACAGCTCAAGTAGTTAAACAATCCTCCATTAATAATTTTAAAATGACCAATGGCAAAATGATACAAACTGTGAAGCGGTTCCAGAGAGGAAACTGGGACGATATAGCAATAACTGGAAAATGCAAGAAAAAGGACAGAGAATAAGAAAGAACTGTTGTATAATAAAGCAATAAGCCCTGCGAAGCAGTGGATTACCAGTGCATTTTATAACAGCTAAGGGGCGTTGTTAGGCACGGCGCAAACAGCCCTTAGCTGTTATAAAATGCACTGTAACCCCACTGCTTCGCGGGGGTTATTGCTTTTATAAAACGGTTACTTCATATGCATAACGTTAGCGAGATTTTATAAAATAAAACACAAATAAGTTGTAATTATATTAGTACAAATATTACTCTTCCGCCGAACAAAGTAGTTCCTCAGAATCAAGTGTGACTGAAACAGAGCGCAGTTCCCAACCAACACAGACGCAGAAAAGACACAATGAAAATATGATTTAAGACTGTGGTGTTTATTTTATAAATCAACATTCATCTAATTTATACATTAACATTTATATTGTGCAACTGTTAAAGTGATGATCAAATATGCTTGGAAGCATGCTTAACTCTTTCCCGGTCAGCGCTTTTTTTAAGTTGCCACCCAGTTTTACTTTAATGCCTTGCAGAAAAATTATCCTCCGCTTTCAAACAACAACAACAAAAAGAGTTTCATCCTACCTTCATTTGTTCTCTTATCACCTCAGATGTTTTATCTAAAAGCAGAGATAATTCCATTTATGTGAAGAACTTTTGTAAGAGATCAGAATTAGAGCCTGATCAAAACACGCTGTTTTTAGTGTTGAGTGAATGCGTCAGTGTTTAAGTTGGGTAAGATTGCCACCCAGTGGATAGCGGAATTATGAATTTGAGGTAGAAACTCCTCAGGGACCGTTTTCTCTTTATTGATTAGATGAATCAACAATATTTATTGACATTTATCTGGATATCGCCATAATTTTACAATTGTATACAAATTAAAAATATGATTAAAGACTGTGGTGTTTATTTTCATAAATCAGTACGCAGCAACAGTGGCGCATTGATACTTCTGTAATGCGGTCTGAACCATGGGGTTACCGGGGTATTTTATCACGGCTTAGAACGCGTTTCAACCAATCAGAATGAAGAACCAGAACTGCCCGTTTTATAATAGATTATATATACCTTCAAACAGGAAAACAACTAAATAGTCCAACTTTAAACACATATAAAATATAAATTAAATGTACATTTATGTAAGAGAACATAATAAATTACACATGGTTTCTTAGCTCAGTTGGCAGGAACCATTATAGATAATAGCCTGACATCCAGGCAGGTTTAATCACTAATGGAAATCACCTTTTGTCTTATTCCATTACATTTCATTTCAATACATTTTACTTTTTTATATAAAAGGAAAAATCATCATTGACGTAATAACAGTCTGACATGCGACACATTTTACGTAGATTATTTCGTAATTGTCCTATAGGCGAGGAAAACCCTTCTTACAGTATTAGTTGATCTATTTAATTTCTCAACTGTTTCTCCTAGACAGCAAGCAGTGTTGCGTACCTACAAATCACAGTAGAATGAAGGAAAAAGCTTAATTCTAAGAAAAGCTTCCATTGAAATTGCAAATAATGCAACACACTCGAAATACAATAACAGTTCCAAGAAAAGCTAAACTAACAGTAGTGTGTTTCTACTTCATACCGGTTTCTTTTAAATCATCTATGTTTTATTCTGCTTTATTACTCACAAAGAAGAAAAAGCAGAAGTGCAGGCACTGGTGTTCCAACTTTTAAGCTGAAATATGAAAACAAAAAACATGCCCGTTATCCATAATCATCACAGTATTTTCCAGAGTCTCATGAATTTTAAATCACTACACCCCATCTGCCTTCTGTCCTGATAAAAAGACATTCAGTTGTACTTTTTTAGCAACAAAGATGACTGTGTAGATGATTGCTTTGTTAGAAATGTGCCAAAATGATGATTGTCTCTCCCAAAACAATTCTATTTCTAAAAGGTTTTATTTTATTTGTTTCAAGTTTGACTTTAAAGGTGCAGTGTGTACATTTTAGGAGGATCTATTGACAGAAATGCAATATAATATACATGCCTATGTTTTAAGTGGTGTATAAAGACTTAATGAACCATAATGTTTGTACATTAGAATTAATTGTGCCTTAGAACAAAGAAGTTTTTATTTACATACACCGTGGGTCCCCTTTTTGAGGAAGTATCTATCTATCTATCTATCTATCTATCTATCTATCTATCTATCTATCTATCTATCTATCTATCTATCTATCTATCTATCTATCTATCTATCTATCTATCTATCTATCTATCTATCTATCTATCCATCTATCTATCCATCTATCTATCCATCTATCTTTTTTTGTTTCAGCAAATGAAATTATTTTTGTGGACAAATCTTATATTCACACATTTATATTTAAGAAAATGCTTTGAAAATTTTCAAAAACTATCCCGTGGGCAAATCTACTACCATTTCGTGTTGTTAAACTGCTGTAAAATGTATCACATTAATATTTTTTTCAATATATTTTTTAAATAAATCAGTTAATCAACCTCAGTACTGATCAAAACTACCAAATGTTTACAAAAATTCCATGACTTTAACTCTTTAGTTGCCAAGTTTATAAGTGATGTTACTGATTTGGAAAACACACACACACACAAAATGACAGTTTTTCAAGATAAAAAGTGATTGTGGTCTGGACTTTTTAACTTTTTTTCACAGTCTTGGGCATGTAAAAGATTAATAAAAACATTGGCTTTAAAGCATTTTTAGTTTTTGTGCAGCATCAGATTTTATTTTTTTCTTCCCACATTTATTGTTTGTTGCCATTTTTGCCCCATTGACATCCATTATAACATTTTTTTTATTGCAGAGCAATGACACCTTATTATCATGCATTCTTGATTGTTGGTGGATTTTCCTTTTCAAAAGAAATACATTTATTTTTTATTTTTACTGTTGATCACCATGTGGCACTATTAACCCTACACTTATGAACTTGACAATAAAGAGTTAAAATCATGGAATTTTTGGAAAACATTTGGTAGTTTTGATCAGTACTGATGTTGATTAACAGATTTATGCAAAAGAGTTACAAAAAATATTCATCTGATACATTTTTACAGCAGTTTAATTTAGTGGCCTTTTTTGGCCACCAACAACACAAAAGGGTAGTAAATTGGAACAATGCACAAAGGTTAAAGGGACTGTAAGTAGGATTAAACCCCATCTAGTGGTGAAATTGTATTTTGCATTCAAACGAACAGTGCTCTCTAGCGCCTCGCCTTTCCAAATGCGTGTTGCAACTACGGTAGCCGTTATGAAATCACTGATCTCCTTGTCCGTTGCAGCTGGTTCACGTGTTCTGAATGAAAACGCGTTGGTAGGCTATGCTTTTTGTCCCTCTGTGCTAGTATAGTTTATCAATACGGCGAAACGACATGGGAGCGTGCTTGGACTTACCCGTTCAATGTAAGCAAAGAGAAGAAATTCTAACCTTACAAAGCAAAGTCTGATCATTGGCAGAGGTCATTTGACACAAACGAGGGCATATTTATGAATAAAGACATTGATTTTGATTAATAAAACACTTAAAACCCTACTTACTGTCCCTTTAAATTGAGATTTATGAATCAGCTGAATATAAATATATGCTTTCTATTAATGTATGGTTTTTGTTAGGACAATATTTGGCTGATATACAACTATTTGAAGGTGCACAAAATCTAAATATTGAAAAAAAATTGCCTTTAAAGTTGTTTCAATTAACTCTTAAGCAACTGCATCCACTCACAAAAAATATGTTTTGATAAATTTATGCCAGGAAATTAACAAAATATGTTCATGAAACATCATTCACATAATATAAAAAAAAAAAAAAATGTATTTTTGGATTTTGCTACAAATGTACCCATGCCCCTTAAGACTAGTTTTGTCGTCCAGGGTCACATATGTGATTATATTTGATGCTAATTTGATTGAATCCTTCCACAGATCTACACAAGGGCCATTCAAAAGATTGTTGAAGGTCTTGCCATGATTCATCCCAACTATAGGCATACTGTATAGAGCAAGAGAATAGAAGGAATGTCATGTTTGTGGTACTAAAGTTAATAAATGGTGACATGTTAAATACTGTGCTAAAATAAATAAAAACTCGTTGCATATGTGGTTTAAACAGTAGGCTTGAAGGAAATACACTACGTATATAAAGCGAAATAATTTCAGGCAAGATGCAAAGAGGTCACCACCGTTTACTGGCTTATTAGCGATTGTAATGAGCAGGGTAAAAGTTCAGCTTGTACATGTTTTCCATCTAGTTAGCACGAGGGAAAAATCTAAGGTTAATGAGATGACACAGAGTGAGGGAAGATTTTTTTTGTATCCAGACGCTTGTCAGAGTTTAACTCGTGTGGCGAAGGACGGCAGTATGGCCACATCCTACATAGATGGAAATGCCAAAGTGTGGATATGGAAGATAAATCACAGCGTGTCGCATGTGTGCACAGCTCCCAAATCTTGCGATTCTACATGCATGGAGCTTACAGCAGAGCGAATATAAGCCACAATTCTCTTAAGGGGTTTAGTTCCAGTTTGTTGTTTTGAGCTGGTTATGCTTTGAGGAAACCAAGCCATTTGCTTGTAGCGATGGATGTCGTTAATAGAATCCCTCATCAGACCAAACGTCAATCAGATACATGAGAACACCACTACGATTAAAGTCACTAGAAAAACACTTAAAAAAAAATAAAACAATAATTTACATTCATGAATGTGACTGATCTACTTCCTTCCTTTTTTCCTTACGCCATTCCGACATCTACGGCTATATTCATGGCAAGGACCAATTAATCCATACACAAGTTTTATTCAAATTTCTTAAGAGTATTTTTACCTTAAAATAACGTTTCCAAAAAAGTTTCAGTTGTTCATCAACTCGAAATAGGGTGAACGACACTCACATTCGCTTGCAGCCCTCTATCAGCCAAAACCGCACATTTCCTGGAATAGGGTTTGTAATGCTGCTTCTGTGGCACAGTTGGAGTTTCTGCACGAGAGCGCCCTCTGGCTTTTGGATGTGGAGGCATTTTACCGTAATTCATTCAAATTAATCACTTGAGAAAATGCGCATTTGCATAATAAATAGTTAAAGCCCTAACATTGGGTGCTTTCCGCTCACAGGCACCTTCAGAAGCGCGTGCTGCGTCCGGTGGCAGAAAGCGCAAGGCGTCCGGCGCACATAAACAACTTGCATAATGATCAATGCCCATATAAAATCATTCAAAAGAGGGAACTGCCATAAATGCGATTGGTGTGATTGGCCCCTTAGGTGATTTATCCAGTGTGATCTTACAAGTATTTGTTCATAGTTTATAAGTTGGCTAATTTGTATGAATTTGCACGAAGTGAATTGGACAAAAACATATGATTATCATAAAAAATAACGAACCGCCAACCCAAACGTCAGGCTAAAGGCAAATACATCAAAAATTTACGAATTCACCACCTCGTAAAATACATATGAATATTGTCTGATTATTGATTTTGTGACTACTGAGGTCAGGCACACCTGGATTAATCAGTTTGTCCAATAATGGCAGACAGGAAACAAGGAGCTGGCTGAACTTCAGGAAGTAGTGCAGCTTGGCATAAAGCCTATTGGCATGGAATAGCGTTGGATTTATTTGCATACATTGCTAGAGATTGAAAGTAGTTAAATTAAATAAACTAGTCAGAGTGTGAAAAGTGTTTTAAAAGTGTAAGTACAGCCAAACGTGCCTACAAGTAAAACAAAACACATGTGACAAATATAGTATATATGCTGACAGAGAGGCAAATGAAGTTACATAGTACCGAAGTAATTCAGCAGCGTAACATTGACTGCTGCTAAAATCCTGTTCATGCAGTGTTACAGCAATGGATTATCATGGAGACAAAGCAATCAGTAAGTACAGATGGGGACGCCCATGCATATTCATTCCATCTACCAATCAGGCGATGTGCACAGATGTTGTTCTAAAAGTGTCTTCATTACAACAGAAGGCAGACAGTGAACTCATCCCCCCGCATTACCTAACATCTCTAGATAACTTTGTGTGGAGTTTCAGAAGTGGTGAGCACCCATGCAGCTCCTGCATGTGTGGTTACATTTTTGGTCACCATCCACATCCTTAGTCTCCTGAAAGGTACATTAAGAGGCGAGCATTTGACGTATAATTAAATATGAATCATTTTCTGTCAAGATGCTTCTAAAACTGCAGTCTGCTTATTTTCATTTAACAGGATTTTAGTATGCCACAGGGTAGCAAAGTTACAGAGAGTTATGAAAAAACCCAACAAAACAGAGCATCCCCATGCAATATTTTAAAGGTTAATAATATTTGAAAACAGGGTGTTTCTGTATTAAAATTAATATACTTTCTCATACAGAGAGAGAGAGGGGAATACAGATAAAAATGCTGTAGGAGTTTAGGGACTCATGGCCCTCACCGGCAAGTGGCACTGATGTGGAAATTAGCGTGACATCTTTTAATACCATTAAAATGAGGGGACCAGCACAGAACGCCTCACTCATCCCCAGAGGTGTAGCACACAATAATTAAAGCTGAAACAGGTGAGGGACTCCAGATCTAAGCTTGTACAGAGCAAATTACTGTTCCATAACCTCGACCTGCTTAAAGCCGGTCCAACAACACAAGAAGTCTATTCTTTCAAAGCATATTGACTATAACACTGTGTCCAGTAACACATACAGTATAAGATAGAAAAATGGTGGCATTTCATTGACCTCTGAGGGGAAATTCAGCTACAAAATAGCAGCAGATGTATGTGGTGAGTACGGTCAACTATAGCCTGTAGTATATAATGTACACGTGTGTAATTTTTTAAGGGTACACAAACGTGCGCGCAAACTTGAACACACAGCCTGCAAAGTATGAGTTATTTAACTCGTACATGTACAAAGACGTTCGACGCATGCGCATTGCGATGTTATAAATGAATGTGTGACTCTGTGAAATCCAGGCTAAAGTCTCTTGAGATCAGTAGCATCAAGTTTGATTTTAGCGATTGATTTCATATTGACTTCAATCTTTGACATGTTTTGTGTGCACCCAAGCATACACTCACATAAAGGATTATTAGGAACACCATACTAATACAGTGTTTGACTCCCTTTCGGCTTCAGAACTGCCTTAATTCTATGTGGCATTGATTCAACAAGGTGCTGAAAGCATTCTTTAGAAATGTTGGCCTATATTGATAGGATATCATCTTGCAGTTGGAGATTTTTGGGATGCACATCCATGGCATGAAGCTCCCGTTCAGCCACATCCCAAAGATGCTCTATTGGGTTGAGATTTGGTGACTGTGGGGGCCATTTTAGTACAGTGAACTCATTGTCATGTTCAAGAAACCAATTTGAAATGATTCTAGCTTTGTGACATGGTGCATTATCCTGCTGGAAGTAGCCATCAGAGGATAAGAACATGGTGGTCATAAAGAGATGGACATGGTCAGAAACAATGCTCAGGTAGGTCATGGCATTTAAACGATGCCCAATTGGCACCAAGGGGCCTAAAGTGTGCCAAGAAAACATCCCCCACACCATTACACCACCACCACCAGCCGGCACAGTGGTAACAAGGCATGATGGATTCTCATTCTGTTTACACCAAATTCTGACTCTACCATCTGAATGTCGAGACTCATCAGACCAAGCTACATTTTTCCAGTCTTCAACTATCCAGTTGTGGTGAGCTTGTGCCTCTTTTTCCTATTTGAAGTGGAGATGAGTGGTACCCGGTGGGGTCTTCTGCTGTTGTAGCCCATCCGCCTCAAGGTTGTGCGTGTTGTGGCTTCACAAATGCTTTGCTGCATACCTCGGTTGTAACGAGTGGTTATTTCAGTCTAAGTTGCTCTACTATCAGCTTGAATCAGTCGGCCCATTCTCCTCTGACCTCTAGCATCAACAAGGCATTTTCACCCACAGGACTGTCCGCATACTGGATGTTTTTTCCTTTTTACACCATTCTTTGTAAACCCTAGAAATGGTTGTGTGTGAAAATCCCAGTAACTGAGCAGATTGGAAATACTCAGACCGGCCCGTCTGGCACCAACAACCATGCCACACTCAAAATTGCTTAAATCACCTTTCTTTCCCATTCTGACATTCAGTTTGGAGTTCAGGAGATTGTCTTGACCAGGACCACACAAATGCATCGAAGCAACTGCCATGTGATTGGTTGATTAGATAATTGCATTAATGAGAAATTGAACAGGTGTTCCTAATAATCCTTTAGATGAGTGTATTTCTGTACAACATTTTTATGAGACTTTTTTCTAAATCTGTCCTGAATTGGTAAATTGCTTCAAGGTGAATCTTGACTTGAACAGACAGGAACATCAGCAGGTGTAGGAAAACTGCACTGTAATTCTTACAGCACTGCATGTAGAGTTTTTCCTAATAAGATTGTCCTGTATTCACATTTCTACTTTAGCTTTTTTATTTGTGCTATTCAGTGCTGTCTTTTCCTTTCTGTATTGTAATTACATAGTCTATCAACAAATTACAGTACAAACAGTAAAAGTGTAAAGGTAAATCTTGTTCAGTTTCTTGAAATCAAACTCCCACATACACTGAGGTGTAACCTACAATTTACAATAATTGTCATCAAAACTTTAGCCATAGTTTACATCAGAACATCCCTCCAGAGTAAACTGTTATATTGACAACATGACTAAACAACTTGACTGTCTTATCCGTACACAATGACACAGGGACTTGTTATTCTGAAGGCACTGACATGTTCATTGACACAGATATTTACTTTTGAGAGATGAACTAAGGATTTTGAGTAAGAGACTGGCTTTTGCAGGTAATCCATGGTGTTTTTTTATTTGTACAAATTGTTTTGAGATATGCACTTACTGTTTTGCAAATATCAAGGAAGGCTCGAGAAATATACCAAGGCGACTAAAAAAACGAAGATAACCCAATTCGTCATTCAACACCATTGCAGAGTATTTTCTCCATAAAATTGAAGACAGGCTCATTCTCACAGTTTAAACTCGCCTTGGTTTCCAATGTCACAACCATGTAACCAATCATATCAACACAGTTGAACGCGTGGATCAGTAGTTCGAGTCATTGATATTATGAAACGATTGCAGCACTGCTGGTTCAGCTCTGCTTCTGTGATGCTTACTCATGCAGTGTGAATGCTCTAACCCAGTGGTCTCCAACATGGTGCCTGCGGGCACCCGGTTGCCCACACAGGGTCTGTGAGTTGCCCAACAAAGCACATTCTATTAAAAGCGGGGTGCATGATCTCTGAAAGCCAATGTTGACATTTGAAATCACCTAAACAAACACGCCCCTACCCCAATAGAGTCTGGACCTTCTTTTGATAGGCCCACCCCACACATACGCAACCCAGGCAACGATGACGGTAAGTAGACACGCCCCTTACTGCTGATTGGCTCCAAGTGTGTTTTAGTACTCGGCCCGACTTCCAAAGTGTTATTTCAAAAACTATGCACCCTGCTTTTAATATTTCTTTATTTTTTATATTAGCTTGGCTTCTTTTATATATGTTAACATTTTAAACAATCACAAAAGATATCAAGTAAAATAAAAGAAAATCAGTAAAATAAAAAAAAGTTTTGAGACGTAGCCCTCCTAGCCTTTTTATAGGCTACATTGTGGTAGCCCTTGCTCACAAAAAGGTTGGAGACCCCTACGTCAAACCTGTTAACATGCTTAAAGATTAGTATAAAGCACAGTTCACATATGCATTGTGTGAAACCAAACTTAGCAGTCATGTGTCTGAAACTGCCGAATGCAGCATCTATTTAGATATATATCTATGGTCCGAGATGGTGCGAAAGGTGGGGACTTTGAATGATATCATTCTTGACTACAGTGAGACTTTAAGTAAATAAAAACATCCCAAAATATGAATATGATGTCTGTTTTACTTGTATATGGTGTAAAGTACATTTAGTAATATCATTTAACCGGGAAAATGTAAAAAATAAAATAAAAATTGAAAAACAACTTAAAGTATTAGTCCATTTTCTTAAAAAAAAAACAAATCCAGATAATTTACTCAACACCATGTCATTCAAAATTTTTATGTTTTTTTTTTGTTCAGTCGAAAAGAAATTATGTTTTTTTTTTTTTTTGGAAAACATTCCAGGATTTTTCTCATATTAATGGACTTTAATGGACCCCAAAACTTAACAGTTTTAATGAGGTTTAAAATTGACCCTAAATGATCCCAAACGAGGCATAAGGGTCTTATCTAGTGAAACCATTGTCATTTTAGGCGAGAAAAAAAAAATGCACTCTTAAACCACAACTTCTCTTCTTCCTCCGGCTGTGTGACGCGCCAGCGTGACCTCACGTAATTGAATAATGCAATGTTACATGTATGAAATGCACATTTGCGGACCATTTTAAACAATAAACTGATACAAAGACATTAATTAGTATCATTCGACATACAACAATGTCGGAATGGTCCTATTTCTCCACACTTGTAAACACTGGGAGTTGTTTTGCATACGCATCCGTGACCTCTTGATGTGATGACGCAATTACGTGAGGTCACGCTGGCGCTACACACCAGAGGAAGGCGAGAAGTTGTGGTTTAAAAGTGCATTTTTTCTTGCCAAAAATGAAATTTGTTTCGCTAGATAAGACCCTTATGCCTCGATTGGGATCGTTTAGAGTCCTTTGAATCTGCAATTTTAAACTAAAATAAAACTGTAAAGTGTTGG
Organism: Paramisgurnus dabryanus; assembly: GCF_030506205.2. Lineage (NCBI taxonomy): Eukaryota > Metazoa > Chordata > Actinopteri > Cypriniformes > Cobitidae > Paramisgurnus > Paramisgurnus dabryanus. Next base: position 6,134,100 of record NC_133340.1, read on the forward strand.
GGTCCATTAAAGTCCATTAAATCCTGGAATGTTTTCCTAAAAAAACACCCATATTTCTTCTCAACTGAACAAAAAAAGATAAACATTTTGGATGACATGGTGGTGAGTAAATTAGCTGGATTATTTTAAAGAAAATGGACTAATCCTTTAAAATTACCCAACATAGATAAACACAGTGTTACCAAAAGTCCATGGTGGTCCACAATTAAAGTATCTGTGAAATGATTAATTTAGGAACTATCCTGTGAAGGTTTTGAGGGATGAATTGCCACAAACCAAATCAAATGCTTGAGCACTTCGTGGACCCGGTCAAGGACGTAAGTCATCCATGAGCATTAAATACACTAAATCCCTAAACAACATTTGATTTAGAGACACAACAGCTTCATGTCCGGCCCAGCATTCTGAGCAACAAACAAAACTCTGACAAAGTGTAATAAATACAAGACGCTAGGTCCTTGAAGTTTAAGCTCCAGTGCTCATTTAATGTGCTGCGTAAGCCTTGATTTTTCTAATTAAAAGAGAATGTGATGTTAACTGGGATTAAAACTGTGAGCTATGCAAAAGCTCAGAAGATCTCAGCATCTTCATAGATCACTGAAGTTCTCAAGCAGATATTTGGACTCTATTTTGTACAGAATTGTTGTATACAAATACATTACCACCTCCACAAACCACTCCACTGGTACACAACATGACCACTGAACAGTGGGATATTAAGTTAAAGAGACAGCTGGACACAGAGGCACAATGGTGATAGCTCAAGCATCGTCCCTCATGGGTTCAAATTTACAACCTTTCACATTTACTTGCCCAAATATTTAACCACTTTGTTGCAACACTCACAGGGTCGTGCTATAAACAGAAACATGAAAAATGGAGAGCCTCCACAGAAAATATCTTCCAATACAAATCAAATCAAAATGTGTAATTTTTGAGACATCATGCTTAATTTGCACGTGTGACTATTGTTTTTATAAGTTATTAACTGCACTTATATAGCACACAACATACTGTATGTTGAATTGTGTACTGTATTGGTACTGAATTTGTGACCGGGGCTAGTTGTCACAAGAGTTGTACGTACTGTAGTGTTGAAGTCTAATAACTGTGCATCCCCTTTAAGCAAAATGTGGAATGATCAGTACATTTTCTCAGTACCTGTGCCAGCAGTCAAAATATTTATTACCTTTTTTTGGTGCTAAGACTTTCTGTTCCCGCTTTACAGAAAACTTAAAATACAAGACCTGATCTAACCCACAGGCATCCAACAAAGACAATTTAAGTATTTTATTCTTAGCTCTTTCTTTGCAATGGCAGTTATTATTAAAATTGAAAAAAAAGTGTATTTTTTCACCTTCATCTTAACAAAGACATCTAAGCCAATCAACTTGTTTAAAAAAAGTTCACTTCTCTGCAGTAGCACAAAAAAAATCAACTCTGAATGAGTGGGGTTTTTTTGTAATGCATCCTACCCATTCTGTGAATAAAGTAAAGGTCTTTTTTCTTCATGAGTTTTGCGAGTAGTCACGACATTTACTTCCGAAACCTTCACAGGAGGTTTAAGGCACAGCGTGGAGGCCAAACAAACACAGAAGGGCTCTTTATTTGCTTTAACCTGCTCCATGTGCATGCATTAAATAGGTCAAAACCATCCATTTTTCATAGTACCCCGTGAAGAATAAAGACCCTTCAAACAGTCGCAGCATTTGCTCACTCATCAAGCACCGTTTTGAAAGGTTTGAATAAGTTATGTTGTTTAACATACATCAATTAAAATTCTGTTTCAACTGCTGAATTAATGCATATCTTAACCATTGATTCCTTTTCATCATGGGTTCAGCAGGTGAGGAGAGACCTTTCTGATGATAAACTATGAAGGATGTGGTGTCTAAGTCGCCATGCATGTTTGTCACCAACCCATTTAATATACCAAGTTGGCCCTTTATACTGCTGCTATCTGCTTCCACCCACTTTTATGGGTTAGTCAACTACACGCTGTTAGAAAAATATGATTCAAAAGCTGTCACTGGCCTTAAAAAGGTCCTTATATTTATCATTTAGGTATGGATATGTATTTGGTTAAGTGCCTTAAGTGCCAAGTGTTTACAAACACCTACTCATTCATTATTACTATTTTTAAGTTTTAATCATAATAATTCTCACCAAAGATTTATAGATTACAACAAAACATGAAATTTAATTTTAGTGTGTGTTTAAGCATTTGACATTGATATTACACGTCTGTTATATCCTAATTTCTAGGAATAAATTATCAATAGATCAACTGGCAACATCAATTTATTTAAAAGAGACAATCATAATAATTGACTAAATATAACAACCAACGATTCATTCAATTTACTCAATTATTTCAATTATTTTTTTAAATGTAGCTTAAATAAATTAATTGCAACCACTTACCTTAAATGTTCAATTCTTTCTTTGTTAAAGCTTTGATTGTGTTTATAGTGCGCAATATAACACGTGTTCATGTTTCAGATGTAAAAAACATGGTATTTTCACACAATTTACTAACTGTTTTCACTGTCCTCAAAACAGGCTGATGCCTTCCTTGTCCTATGAAGTCCCTCTCCTTCAGAAATACGTATTGAGTTATAATTGTGTAGCTTGTTGTTGAGTGTGTTGTGATTCGATAGCAGCTTAGCTTGCCGTTAGCTTAGCTGGCGACTGACGTATTCCTGTGGGCGGAGTTTAGTCAAAAAATGTTCTAGTGACATCATTAAATCAGGAAGTAGAGGACTGTAGTCCAAACCGGCCGTTCGCAGCAGTGTTGTCTTAGTTTTTTGAATGAAAATGCTTTTTAGTTTTAGTCACATTTTAGTCACTTATAAACTTGATAGTTTTAGTCAAGTTTTAGTCAACGAAAATGCATAAAGGTTTTAGTTAGGTTTAAGTCAATTTTAGTAAAAAAAAGTATTTAACAAATTAATTTAGGTTAAAAAGTATTGGAAATGGGCTTAGGTTTGACAGGTTGAAGCAAGTGTTGCAATTCATAAAACAACAGTCTTTGCATAATAAAATAGACTTTCTCATTGATGGAGATGTAGTGCTGCCAAGCTGTACCTCATTGTCGCATTGGGCAGAAACCTTTTATGCCCATATTTCAAGTTATATTTTTACCATGCATTAATGCTCTTCTAAAATTTCAGCACATTGGCTTTTTTCACCAGTAATCACAGTAATAAAGGAATGGTTTAAAGTTTAAACAGCAAAAAACTTTTGAGCTACTACAACATTACATCTGTGTGTTATGTTGTAGGAGCTCAGTGGTAACAGCAGAATCACTGTTTTATTCCAAAAAAAGCCATGAAATGTGTCACAAGCTGACTGTCGAGTTAAGTTTACCTTTGAAAAAATATCAACCTGATGAGCCTTCAGGTGCTGCTTGAGGTTGGTGGCGTTAAATCAGACCCAAAAGTCGTCGCAAGCGTGCACAAATGCAGTCACGCAGCTGCAGGTGTGGTGGTGTTGTGTGGTATCTGGTGCACGTGCGCAGCAAGCGGCAGCCGGGTGGTGGGCGTACCCAAAACAAGGATAGGAAGCGGCAGCATTGCTGATTTCACAAAAAATAGGCAGAAATGACATGCATTGTGAAGTTGAACGTCAGACTTCTATCGTCAACGAAAACTTGAAAGCATCTTGTCATGTTTTCGTCACCTTAGAGCCATTTTTAGCTAGTCATCGTCGCGTTGTCATCATAAAAAAGGGGGCGTCAACAAAGTCATTTAGTTGTCGTCATCGTTGACGAAAACAACACTGTTTCGCTGTAGGCTTTGAAAGGCGGATTCTGTTAAAAGAAAATATATCGCCTTTAAGCTTTATCATTTTACAAGTATTATTTATGCTATTATAGCAACATTGCACACTAACCAGGGTTTAAAAAATGGGATCAGAAAGAACGTGACCTTTTTTTTTTTTTTTATGAATAATTTTTCAGTGAATCTGAATGATGCTGTTTGCTTTTTTGATGTTATATTATAGGACATAAATGTATTTAACACGTTTTAAAGCTGGGTGAACAATATCGGAGAGGTTATTGAATAAAATTGCAATGGTCATCAAATACTGATATCATTGGGTCTTAAAAACCCAGTTTATACAACTATCAACACACTTACAACAATTAACCAAATGGGCTCTATTTTACACCCGTCGCAATGGGCGACGCAAGTGTCTTTTGCTAGTTTCCACCCTGCGCAAATATAATTTTCACGTTTAGCGCCACGTTGTTTAAATAGCAAATGCATTTGCGCTCCCTTTTGCGCCCATGGGCGTTCTGGTCTGAAAACGAGGTGTGTTCAGGTGCATTGTTGGCACATTGCTATTTTGAGGCAACTAAAATAGACTACGCCATTGAACAACAAAAACCTGCTCTAAAGTCTAAAGTCAATGGCGCAATATATTTTTTGTTATTTAAAGAGCGCATTAGTAACATGCGCCTGGGACGACAACGCGGGTTTGCTTATCACATACATGAATGCGCAGCAGCACAAAAACGCTTTTAAATATGAAAGATTAAAGGATTGAATGTAAAAGATTATTATTGAGTCTCTTGGATTATGAGACGTTAGAAACCGCAAAGAGCTGCTTCAACTGCAGCCTGGTAAGTAAATAAATGCTTTGCTTTAAACAAATTCATCTGCTTTTAAATGTTTAAAAAAAATGCTACCTCACGGATTTATTGTACAGTATATGATGACTCTGTACCTGTGGATGTGGTGAGATGAGAAATATTTTTAAGTGCTTAAAAAAACTGACGCTGTCCAAGTGCTGAAACGTGCAGAGAGCCGTTTGTAAAATCTTTATATCCTGTTTGTTACAAATAAAGTATTTTTACAGTACAAACCTTTTCTTACATACTTGTAAATAATTTTTTGATGATATTGGATAACCATACATTTAAAGCAATTAAAAGCCTGCTTTTTTACTTCCATGACTAAAAGAAAACAGGTTTTAAAAGTTTTAATAAAAAAAAAATAATTTCAATACAAGTGAAAAACAACACAATTATTTAACATTAATCTTAAACTGGGGATCTTCTTCCTGTGAGGGTTAGCAGGACAGATGAACCCAAGAGCAGACGATGTCGGGGAAAAACAGAAAACACTTTATTTTAAATACACACAAAACAAAAACCCACGAGGGGGTACACGACATGAACACATGAAACACTTAACTTTCACTAGATTGCCTGACTAGACTGGAACATGGAACACGATACAGAACACAACACAATGAACCTGCACAGAACTAAAGATACACTGACATTAAATACAGAAAACCAAACAAGATAATGAGCGGGAACAGGTGATGGGAATAAGTGATAATTAACCATAAGCAGGAGGACGAGGGAGCGGGGACAAATGACAAGACACCGGAGGTACATGCCAAACACAAAAACAAGGCATGAACCTCCACACAAGGCCAGGGACTGCCAGAACTCTGCCACCATGACAAAATACAAATATAACAAGACTTCAAGGCAGAGTCCTGACACTTCCTCCGCTTAGTTTTTCAGTTTACAAAGTCCGCCATCTAAATAGGGATTAAACATAGCGCCAGCGCAACTGGCTTTTAAAGGGGATGAGAGCTGAGACTCTCATTGGTTTATTGCACGTTACGCCCAAAATACTCCCATTACCCATTAAAAAAATAGGACCAACCCTTTTTGACCATGCGTTCAGCGCACAAACCATTTTTTTTAGCAAAAGTGGATTCGGACACGCCCATTGTACATAACGCTGTGCACTTTAGACAATGCGCTTAGATCGTTAAAATAGGGCCCATTATATGATTAAACATTTTAAATACTTTCAATGCTTCCAAGTACTGTATTAGACATATCATAAAAACAAAGACAAACCCTTGTTTTGGTGCTTGTAAAACAATTTGATAAATTTGACTGTTTGCGAATATAATACATTTGAAATAAGATACATTGTGAACTGCGCTTTATATCCTAAATACGTTTCTTCAAACACCCTCTATTTCATGTCAGCGACTCTGTTTAGCGGTAGGCTAATTAGCTAATTAGTGGGTCTAGTACCTCAATCTTTGTATCTCTCTCTCTCTCTCTCTCTCTCTCTCTCTCTCTCTCTCTCTCTCTCTCTCTCTCTCACACACACACACCCTGTTATCTTTCGTCATCTTCACTGGCTGTCTGAAGCTCAATAGGACCTGAGCTGTGTTCTCAGTTTCACTCGCAAAACATATCCATCATATTGTCTTTCATATAGAAATCCTGTCAGACTTCTTTGGTTATCACAGCAGGTGCATTCTGGTTAGGTAACAAATCTGAGCTTGCCATGAATGTTCTTTTTCTGAGGTGAGCATTAGTGATTTGAGTGTTTTTTTTTTTTACTTTCACACTCTTTTCTCATTCAAATGCTAATGTCGCCTTCAAAGCCGAACTCAAGACGCCTCCTCGCCAATGGTAACTTTAAACACAAAACAAGTTCAATTTGGCGGGCTCAGTAAATGCATTTCAAATCATCGTGCCCACCTTGCCAAATCATTAAAGTGCTGTGTGATGTCGCTCCCCAAGCTTTTAGAGAACATTCTTGCTACCAAAAACCTACATTAAACTAATTGTAGACAGAGCAATACAGTATCATGCTTTTGCACTATGCTCGAATGTGCCAAGCACATCACGCTTTGATTTTTAAAAAGTCCTGTTGTGTGCTTCTTAGCTTCTGTTACTACCTTACAAGAATAATTAATGTAAAAGTAAAAACATTGCTATTATTTATTCACATACTCATTTGTTTCAAAATTAAACAGCAGCGTGCTGGTTTGAAATGACTTTTTGACATTATTTTTCTGAAAACCGGCAAAATTGAGTTACAGTAGATGTGCAGAGGTGCAGGTCTGCTGCCATATGGTGAGATGGTCAGGAGACAATATTTACAGGACCCTTGTCCTCGTGTGGGATTTGTGACTACAGACACGCTATCAAAACCCTTCAGAATGAATCACATCCCACCAACAAAGCAATTTTTCCTTCCTCCAATCTCATACCTTCTCCCTCTGGGACATACTTCACGTTCAGATTTGTCTTTTTTTGGCTGCTACTCTCAATCGGGTTTCGTAGAGGGGAGTATTGGTACCTGAGAGTCCCATTAGCCGGATTCCCACGGGTGCCGTCAATCTCCCCGGGGACTGCGACAAAGATGGGAAGTACGTTATTAAAAGCGCTTCCACACTGTCAAACATTGAAAATCAGCACAGCTGTTTTTAGTAAAAGTGTTAAGCAAATCGAACAGATTTTTTCTAGGTCTGCTTTCCTAATAACAGCTCATCTGCAGTTTTTAAACTTCAGATCCCTGTTTTACGCTTTAGCAGGCAATACATCAAACTATCCATTTTTTTACACTTCTTATAATCCCATTCTTACTAATAGCATACAAAGATTATATAATCTAAACCAGAACAGTTAAAGGGATGTTTTACAGATTAACTGTGACCTATGACTTACATTTTAAAAGGACTGCTAAAGTGCATGCACTCACATGAACAATTTCCACCATTACAAACATAATTTAGATGCCGGCAAAATAACATCAGATATTATACATTGTATAGCGTGTTTACTTTTTGTTTATGTTGAGTCATACCATTGTAGCCCTTTGCTTTGTTTCAATGTTTTGCTATATGGTACAAAACTCAAAGAAAACTCACCAAACTCTTTTACAAAACAGTTTATTCCCCCATGTAACAAATTAACATATACATTTTGAACGCTGTTGTACTTACATTTGTGTCACTTCTCAATGGCCAAACCCATGTGCAGCAGAAGCTGCCATTTTTAAAGGCTTCAATTTGCCCAGTAGGAAGGGCACTACCATTTTTAATGACATCAGAAGGAGAAATTAGGAAAACTAATAGTTTTTTGTTTGCAATGGTTGCAGTGTATTTTTTTTAATCAATAGTTTTAAGCATTTGCTACATGTAAATACAATTTGTTTTGTATATTTGTTTTGTATATATTTTATAAAATACCACATGGTATGGTCCAGAAGTGGGAGGAGCCTAACTCTATAAAAGGTCTCTGGTAGCCATTTTGACCAAGATTTTTTATGTTAGTGATGCAAAGTTCGATTAATTTCCATGAACCGGCTCTTTTCGAACGGTTCGGCTCATTGAATGGTTCAAAAAGCCGATTCACCGGTTCCTGACGTCATCAAGTGATGGGAGAAACGAAGCTTTTCGAAGCTTTGAATCAATTGAACCAATTGCTTCACAAAACGATTCAGTTTTTTGAAGCTTTCGAAACATCATACACACTGGCAACACCTGCTGGTCAAAATTGTGTAAAAGCAGCAAGATCTGTCCAAACATTTTACACTTTTACAAAATAATAGCAAGATTGTTCAAAAAATATGTTGAAAATAAATTATTTTATTTCATTAAGACATAATTAAAAGTGTATTCTGTGTTTTTAGTTTTATTTATGGCAAACAAATCATTAAAACAAACTCCCTTTTTAATTATGCACATTTTTGTCATTAAATCTGTCTATAAACAAAATGTAGACAAAATGGTAGTGTTATTAGTCAGAAGGATTAATGTTTTATGAGCTTTTAGAATAAAACTGACCTGAGTTCACCTACACTGGTCATTTATGACCAAATCCCCCTAGTGGTGAATCGTCAGATTTTCGAAACGTTTCGAAACAGTTATGACATAATAAAGCCTCGTTTGCTAAAATCACATGACTTTGGCCAGTTTGAAACAAGCTCCAAACCAATAATTCAAAACAAACGATTTGTAAATGTTTCGAAGCCTCATGAAGCGTGCTTCGAAATCGCCCATCATTAACGTCATCAAGAAATGACATCACTACGCATTCATTTTCTACTTCTATCAATGAAACATCCAAATTAATTCGTTTTTGTCAACACTTTAAAACATTCAAATAAAAAGTTGTTTTTGTGAAGACATGGATTTATTGCCTTTCATTCACAAGTTAATAATGTTTGTGGTCAATCGCGGATCGTAAATGCCAGATACAACTGACCAGTTTTGACTAGCCTACAACTTGGATAAGATTCCTAAAAGTTTGGCACCTACAGCACACATTACAGACACTGATGCACAATTGCGGATGTGTGCTATATATCCTAAGTGTAAAGAATAAATAAACTTGTAATTTAAACTCATTAATTTTCCTTAAACAACAAAAATATGATTTGAATGCACAATGAATCTTTTTAATAAAACAAGCAACTTTGCGTATCAGGCTCGTTCAAATTGACGGTGATACACACGCAGTGTCAGCAACTCATTCGTCAGAATGGTTGGCAATCCTTGCCTCGGCAATCTTCGAACAGTTGTTTGAACCCCATGGGTTGAATCGCCTCATTCAGTTCTTTTTGAGTCCGATGTGCTATTTCGGCTGTGCGTCCTGCGCCATCAACCCAGAACCTATGACACCTGAACTAAAGTTCGTTTCAGTTCGATTTGTGAACCGGCTTGACCGGTTACTTCCTGAGAACCGGCTCAAAAGAACAAATCGTTCAAGAACCTAACATCACTAGTAGCCATTTTGACCAGGTTTTTTGCATGTGAAAGTATTGTGTTTTGGGCCTAGATATTGATTGTGATGGGAAAATGAAGCTTCGAATGAAGCACCGATGCTTACCTTACTGTTTCAAACCATGATTCAAATCCTCAAAGAGGGTGTTGAAAACAGTGCCATCTTTTGGTTAATAAAACATATAGCAGTTGCTTCTGGTAGAAGCTCCGTCAATGAAGCAACAAGCGGATCAAATCCAGATGAATATTAATATTATGTGTACAAATTAAGCTTAAACAACATGTATATGAATGTTCAATATAATGCATGTATTTAATCAATCAAGTGTGGCAATAAATTCCAGAATGAGTTGATATTCATATGATTTGATACTGTATTTAATTGAATAATGTTCACACGCACAAGTATATGTACATACAATACTATCTATTCAGTATAATGTGGGATCAAAATGTGAGTAATCCAAATAACTGATTAAAAAACATCTGGGGTTTGAACGTTTTGACACGCAAAGCGAACCGCGCACTTGAATGAGCAGAAAGTGAAGCCTCGTTTGTCATTGGTCACGCGATTTCTACGTTAACAACACAAGCTTCGAATCGAAGCATCATCTGGCACGCCCACTTTTGCTCGACACAAGCTCCGAAGCCTTGGTTCAAATGTAACATGACTATTGGCATAAATTGGCAAAATACACATGTATTGTATATATAATATATATATATATATATATATATATATATATATATTTTTTTTTTCTTTTTTGGAATTTATTGCTTTGCTTAGTTTTATCACTATGTTTTTCGTTTTGCTTGGGATCACGATTTTGCACCAAAATAAACACCCTGGATTGTATATTCTCTTTTATCGTCATTGTCTTTACACCTTCACCGCTGGTACACCCTAATGGGATACTCCAGCCAAATATCTAAGTTACCCCATGATTTACTCACCCTAAGCAATCCTAGATACATAAATATTATCTTTCAGACGAGCACATTTGGAGTTATTTCAGTAAATGTCCTTGCTCTTCCATGCTTTATAATGGTAGAAAACAGGGATCAGGGAACAACTTCTGATTTAAACCCCAAAAAGTGCACCCCTCCTTCACAGATGTAATCCACAAGGCTCCAAGGGGTTAATAAAGGTCTTCTGCGGGTAATCAATGTGATTTTGTAAGAAAAATATTCATGTTTCAAACTTTATAAACTAAATTAACTAGCTTAATGAGGTCCTATTGGCATTACCAATGGTAACGAACGCTTACTATGCTAAAACTCTCTTGTGAATCTCATGAGTCCATGATGGCGTCATTACTGAAAGCTAGTTATTATAGTTTATTAGGTTTAAGATATGGATTTTTTTTTCAACAAAATCTAATCAATTACCAGCAGAAGACCTTTATTAACCCCTCAGAGCCGTGTGGGTTAGTTTTGTGAAGAATAGTCCCCCCTTTTTTTTTGGTTTAAAGTCAAAAGTTGTTCCCTGAACCCTGTTATTTTTAAATAGCTTGGAAAAGCAAGAACATTAAGTGAAATAACTCAAAATCTGAAAGATGATGGACATAGTAATTTGCTTTTCAATCCATTCCATTTTGTCTACGCTCCAGTCCAGTATTTGTTGGCAATGTTTTAGCTCAAAGAAAATGTTAAAGGTCATTACAATATGCTTTCTTCTAGTCAGAGACACGATTAGATATATTCAACCTCCAGCACTACTAATTACCATATTTATGGGTTCTGTCGGCTCCAAAACCCCAATTTACCCCTGGTAATTTCAGATTGCAGGATTTTTGGCTACAACTTTAATTACATATGCAAGCAAATAGGCCTCTGCTATTGTTAAAAGCACAATTTCATGGTTAAAAGGCATCGTACTTAAAGGATGCTGTGACAAGAAGCTGCTTTGCCGTTTAGTTTGTGCTTTGTTTTGCAGTCAGGCCTCTTGACACAGAGCTAACGTCTTTGATTTCACTAATGGCAAAGTGTATAGCTGGCCGAAGGCAAAACAATCCTGATTGTTTTGTGCTTACAAATGTGTGTGTGTGCGTGTGTATGACTGGCAGGGAATTGTTTGAGAGAAATAATGTGAAAGTCGGGCATGCATGGAAGGAAGGAAGAAAAGAAGGTGTCTGTAATGCAAAGAGGGGGAAGAGAGAGAAAGAAAATTGCACAGATGAATAAATGTATACGCTTTTGGAAATGATGCTCCATATGAGGCTGAACAGCGGCACCTAGCAAATTCAGTGTTACATGCACCGCAACAAAACACTCTTAAAAATAAAGGTGCTTCACGATGCCATAAAAAACCTTTTTTGTGTAAACGGTTCTTTAAAGCACCTTTAACATCTGAAGAACCTTTCTGTTTCACAAAAAAGGCTTTTTATGGTTGAAAAGGGTTCTTCTGTGGCATCGCTGTGAAAAACCTTTTAAGCACGTTTATTTTTATATGTTTACTCGTAATACCTGCCATGAGGCACAGTTTGCTGAATGCATGAGGGTATCATCAAACACAATAATGCACATTCAAGTACCGGAGGACGTAAAGAACTTCAATACAATATTCAGATTTACTTTTGTTGCTGTATTGAGCAACATCACAGGGAAAATCGTTGAAGTTCTACCAATTATTATGCACATTTTGTTGCTATTGAAATTCGTAGCAGTAAGATATTGCAATAAACTTTGTTTGTGCTTTCGTGTGCAGAGCTTTAAGATTCCTGTGGAACAGCTGTGCATATCTAAATGCCTTTTTATATCATGCATAACCTGTAAAGAAAGATCTCTAAACACGTGGCAAAATATCCACATTATTACATTCTTCTAAGCCTTACCTATTATTACTGTTATTTAAAAGTGCAGGTTTATATGAAGTAGCTTACAGATATTTCAATTATGCTGTGGTAGACTTTGTGAACAGTTCAGCACAGCCAAAAATCGTGCAATACATATGCCAAATTCCAATTTGGCGTTCATATGATACACCAGTCCTTCCCATTCACCCAATCTAGTTAAATGACACAGACTCCCTTACAAAAATTAACCATAGTTTTGCAACAGTTAAAACATTAAAAAAAAACATGGTTATGGTAGTAAAACCATGGTAACCACAAAATAACCATGGTTTTCAAAGAGCATAGTTATCATTCCAATGATAGTGGTTAGTGAAGTAAAACAATGATTTTACTGATAGTAATCAACACACCAAAGTACATGGTTACTACACTCTTACCACAATAAAACACGGACGGACGGTTAATTTTAGTAAGGGCTATAGTCAATTGTAATTGTCAATTGTAAAAAAAAATACATTGAAGGACACTGTATTTGTGAAAATGTTCTACATAATCCTACAGAAAAAGTGTTAGCGACTCAAAAATATAGCAAGCTAACCTGCTAACTAAAATAAACTAAGCTTACTCTTACGAAAATTAACCATGGTAAAAGTGTAGTAACCAGGTATTTTTTTTGGTGTATTGGTTTTTCTACACTAACCATGGTTTACTATGGTTTTTGAAAACCATACTACAGTTTGCTACAGTAAAATGTGGCGACAGTAATAGATACACAATTTGGTATACTTAAACATAATCATTGTTTCTGTTGATTTTGGTGCATGTGTACTGTATCTTAGACTAGAGCTGGGATAAATGAATGTGTGTGTCCACATAAGAGTCTGTAGGCAATACAGGGGAAAGATTGATGGGGTTGATGCTCTGCATCTGGACTGGAGGGTGTTTGGGCCTGTCAGCATTCTTCTTCAAGGTTCTGGTAATGAACAGATAGAGCCACTATCATTGGAATGATAAAAAGTTGACAGGCCTTTTCATCAACATGGAGCACCATTAAACCCTCACAAATAACAAAGCCACATCAGAAATATCCAAAAACAGGACCTATAAACAATACAAAAATATATGTCAGTATGGTTTGTTATTGTGGCATATGGTTTCTAAAAATAGGTGTTTTAAAATGTTCCTGCAGTTGTGTAACATTAGCTATCATCTTGCTCAAATTCACCTAAAACAGGGGTGCAAACGTATCACTTTTTGGCAAAAATTAACCGTTTTGGATTTGTCTAGATGTATGGAAATGAGGGGTGATGGGGGCCTGTGACAGGGTTGCATTGAATGAAACTATGAAAATCATGTCCAGCTATTGTTGTAACGATGTCAAATCACAAAAAAATGAAGAATCTGTCATAATTTACTTATCCTCATGTTGTTCTAAACTTTTCTTTTTTTTTCTTTTAAACACAAAAGAAGATATTTTGAGAAATGATGGTAAACACACAGAAGTAAGTTACCATTGACTTCCATAGTAGGAAAAAAATATTTTGGAAGTATTGTGATAAATGATGAAGAATATACTTTGATAAATGATGGTAAGCACACAGTTGACGTACCCATTAAATTCCATCATATTTTTTATTCCTACTATGGAAGTCAATAGTTACAATCAGCAGTGTGTTTACAATCATTTATCAAATTATCTTCTTTTGTGTTCATCAGAAAAAAAATCATACATGTTTAGAACAACATGAGTAAATTATAACAGAATTTTCATTTTTGGGTGAACTATCACTTTAAGTTCACGTCTTATATTTACGCTGTTATTTACATTTCACATGATTCTCGAAACAAAAACATGCAATAGCAAGCAAGTGGCAACACACAATATTAAGGTAATGGGGTCACACGCTGTACATGCAGTATTTGGGCCCTATCTTGCACCCAGCGCAATTGACTTTGTCAGTGACGCATGTATCATTCGTATTTTGCACCGGCAACGCACGTCGGCAAATCAGGGAATGAAGTTTCACTCCCTGGGCGGTTCAGTGCAAAAAAAGGAGGAGTGTTCCGCCGCAAACCATCCCTGATGCTATTTTGCAGTTTCAAAAAACAATTGCGCCACTGACCAGAAAAAAACAAGTTTAAAGTCAGTGGCGCGTTGCGTGTTGTTCATTATGCTATTTTAAGGGCGCCTTCTTGACCATAATGTATAGCGTGCACAACGCGCACACATTTTGCTTATCTAATCTATACAGATGCAACAGTTAATAATAAAATCATAAATTGTTACAATAAAAAATATTAACACATGAGATAAGGGAAATCATTGTTGTGAGCATTGTGGTGATAGTTTTTATTTATTGTGTGGCTGCGTTAAAAAACTATCATGCAAATAACGATTAAAATATTTTCATAAGTTTGTTGTGTGGCTGTATTACGTTTATTTTATGTAAATAATAATTAAAATGTTTTCATAAGAAACCTTAATGTATATGAACTTGATTTGTAAGTGTACTTTGGGGTTGGACTGCTTGCGTTTCTTGGCTTTCAGCGGTGAGGGTGGACGCAGCGATGTCCTCTGCTGGCGTCAGGTCCTGTGTAGAGGCAGATCCACCTCCCGTTACACGGCGTGCCCGATTCATGCTGGCAAGCTTGGGATTCCCCCGTCTCCTGACATCATTGTAGCGCTTGGCGCAACGATGGGGATGCCAGCTGATGAGACAATTGTGGCTATGTCCTCCCACGCCTGTTTAACCTACGCTGATTTGGGCGGGTTTCTCCCATCCCCATACAAAACTACTTCTCTGTCTTTGACCGTTCTTACAAGAACGTCGTCTTCTCGCCTGTGAACCGCTCCTGGCGTGCGCCTGGTAAATCTTTCATAATAATAGCAACCCACCATGGAACTTGCGCACTTGCGTTTAAAGGGAATGTTGGATAGCGTTCTGATTGGTTTATTTGACGTTACGCCCAAACCACACCTATGAATAATGAACCTACTTCAGACCAACCCCTTATTGATTTGCGCCTGACGCAAGAGTTATTTCTCCCGCCGGGAAAATAGCAACAGCGCCCAAGATCCGCCCACAAAGTCACTTGCGCTTGCGCTTCGCACTTGCATTTCAGATCGTCTAATGTTTACTAGACAATTTACACTGTTTATAATACAAAGTGTAATTCTTTATGCTGCTCAAAACTCAATTAAAACAACACTGAGTGTGTAAAATGTATTTTCTGCCAGGAAGCAGGCGGATAAAATCAATGCTAAAGGCAAATTGTATCATTTCTCATATTAACATTTTTTTAGTAAAAATCTGTAGACACAAGAGGCAATAGCATTCCACATACAGTATAGTCCTAATTTATCACACATGCACATACATCAGGTGATAGATGGATGGATGATACAGTGAAACTAAGGTGAAAGGAAAGGTGAAACTGTGTGATATTCAGACTGTCAGGTGTTCTTATGGCCCAAGCAGCTACCACTTCAGAGGCTCAATGCCATGGACCTCTTTAAACCCAAGAACATAATGCACATGCACGTCAAAGGAAAATGGGGTTCAGCATCGTTGGTGACATGATTCACATGAACAATTCATGAGACGCAGGCAATTCACATGACGGAAATGGCAATATTCAAAAGAGGCAGCAGGTGTGTGCCGTTACACACTGCTAGCTGCGTTCCATCAGTGCACCCTGTTAGAGGCCAAATACTCTTTTACCGGATGTTCACAGCTAGTGGCACAAGGTCATCCCACCTCCAGCTTTAAAGGTGCCACTGTTAGGTTTGCAGGTTTTCTCTTTGGTCTCTCTTTACTAATAGCTTTAAGTGGAATTTTTTTCTAATCTTCTAAAAGCATGCCTGCATACTGACAGTGGACATATAGTATAACACATTAGACTGACTTCTATTTTATTGTACGGCAGAAAAAGCAACAAATCTGCAGCACCACGGAAAAAGAAATTATGCTTGAGCTGTTTGACTTATGAGCTTGCAGTCCAAATCAGACATGATCGTAGGGAAAGACTGGGGTGAATGAAATAATACAAAGATGACAAACTGGAAACATGTATGTAGTGTTGCCCTTTCTAGTTGCACAAGATACAGTACAGCCCATCAAGTCTGATTTATTATCTTATTTTTTTAGTTGGATGAAACAAATCTTGAACTAATAAGTTAACTGTTTACTACACTCTCTTAAAAAAGGTAAAAAAGTTGTCCCTGTAATGGTACCTTTTAAAAAGGTCCTAATATGTTCAAATTTGGTACCTCGGAGGAAACTGTATCATGTACCTCTGGGTACCCATGTGTACCTTTTAGGAACCAGTATGAACCTTTTAGGTACACAAGTGTACTTTTTGAAAAGGTCCCGACCAAGTGACAACTTTTGTACCTTCTTGTACTTTTTCTGAGGCCACGTTTACACGTACATGGCTATTTTGAAAAACTCAGACATTTACCTTCGTTTGCGTCCTTCGTTTACACGTAAACGTAGATTTTGCCTCTGAAACCAGTTCTTTCTAATAACTCCGGCCAAAGTGGATATTTTGAAAACCTTCGTTTGCACGCTTGCATGTAAACTGAGACAAACGGATGTTTAGGCGGCCAACGTCACAGTATGCGCCAGAGCTCGCACCTATGTCAAAAGTGCGACCTATGTTTACATGTGACTGCTACTCTGAACGCTTCCAAGATCACATTTATGTTCGTGCAATCGTTTCTTGTGTTTGTATTTGCAAATACAGCTGCTCCATTATGTCGAGGAGCAGAGACGAGTGCTCGGAGGTCAGCAATTTTACGCGTGTTCGACTTCATGCGGCATTTCAAGAACCGACAGGCGGATGCTGTCAATGTACCGCGAGAGCAAGTTGAGAAATCACACGTAGAGGTCTAATTTCGAATCGCCTTTGTGGTACTTTGACGCCATCGAACACCTACTGCAACAACTCCTCCCTCCAACATGAAAAACCAGTCCGCGTTACCACCAGCGCCGCCGGTTATTGGCTTATGTGGGCTCTTGACGGCAGATATGCACGGGTACGTGTAAATGAATACTTTTCTGAAAACTGACATGTGTGCACGATATTATTTTTGAAACCGGAGAGGTTGAAATGTCCGTTTATGAAAATAGCCACCCACGTATAAAAGTAGCCTGAGTGTACATTAGCATCTTACTCACCAACACACAATGACTTTCAGTCATGTTCAACAAAAAAATTAACTGAAAACTGTTATGGTCATTCATACTGACAGCAAAAAAAAAAAAAAAAAAAAACGGTGTAAAGTCTTTTATTACAGTGTCTGTCTGGAGATGCAACAGCAAATATGATGTGCCACAATGCCACCTCTCACCAGCTATGACAATGTGATGTAGCCAATTATACAGTATAGAAATTTTTAGAAAAAAAATGTTTAGGAAATTTGGCAGGACACGATAGATACACCTCTAAACTTTATCGGGAAACACCCTGGGATTTTAAATGGTTTCGGCGAGTAAGGACCTCAGTTTAAAGGGGACAGAGAATAAAAAAACATTTTTACCTTGTCTTTGTTGAATAATGGTAGTCTACCCGCATTCACGAACATACAAAAAGTGCTAAACATGCTAAACATCTCAGTCTCATAGAAATTCCTCTTTTAGAAATGTCAGCAAGAAAACAGCCCAATCTGAAAAACTGATGCTTATGAAATCACAGGCATCTAACTGCCCCTCCACTTTAAAATAATTGGCTACATTTTTTGAGTGCCAGCAAAGTCAGCCAATCAGTAATGAGATTGCAAGTTAAGTCAGTAGGGGGAGCCAAATAGGTGCAAAACCACTTGTTTAAAATCCCCCACCCTAATAGAGCTATCTGAGAGAGGTTTTTAGGAAGCTTCTAAGGCATTACAGACCCCCCCAAAAAAAATTTTGTCTACATGTCACATCACAGAACAAGGATAAATACTCCGTTCAATCATTCTATGTCACCTTTAATGTCTAGTGTAAAAGAATAAAAATAAAATAAAATCTAGGGAAAGTACTTATTTAAAAGTATCATAAGAATTATTTGAATTCAAATAAAATGGAATAATTAAGTCACCTTGATATCACAATTTATGTTTTTATCTTTTATTGTGAATATGTGGGCCTTAAGGATATCTGTAACCAATTGTGCTTTTAAACATTGACAAAATTCACAATAAGAAGACGTAAGCATTCAAAGTCTTCAAATTGCGCAAATTGACAATGCAAATGGAAAATCTAAGCAATACAAACACGTAAATTTCGCAAAAACTCCCATATATTGCAAAAACTTTTTACAATATATCCAAATGAAAGAACAGACCCTCTGCTTTTTTTATCACCTCTTTTGGGTAGGTTTCTTCAGAAATAAAAAGAGATAAATGTATTTTTGTGAAGGACTTCAAAATCCCAAAATAAAACAACT
This sequence comes from Paramisgurnus dabryanus, assembly GCF_030506205.2. Classification (NCBI taxonomy): domain Eukaryota; kingdom Metazoa; phylum Chordata; class Actinopteri; order Cypriniformes; family Cobitidae; genus Paramisgurnus; species Paramisgurnus dabryanus. Next base: position 6,152,882 of record NC_133340.1, read on the forward strand.
AACAACATTCTTGCTTTATTAGCTTATATAAAGCTTAAGAAGCCATCGTGCATGCAAATGCAACTTCTGTAGGGTTTCCTAAATACAAATTTATGAAAGCAATGATGTGCAATAGGCACAACCTGTTCCTCAACAAGGACATCCATTGAACGAGCACTTCTGTGATAATAGATGGTGAAGTACAGAGACACATTTTTTTCCATAACTGTGCATACATTATAAATTTAGCATTATGAATGATAACAAGCTCATCAACTAATAATCATGGTTGATCTCAACTACACCCATGCCCGTGAAACATGCATGTGGGCAAGTCCTTGCATCTGATTACCATATCTGACAACGCAATCCATAAGTTAAGTTTTTTGGCCTATTCGCCTCTGCAAATAAGCCCTTTTTTTGATAGTACCTGTAATAAAACCTCAATCATGGCTGTATCTCTATGAGATTATTTCTGCAGCCAAAGTCAATGCTTACTGTTTGCACATTGATGTTGACAGTCAACAGAACATCAGAAAGGCACAGCACGCATTTTCTCCAAGCCCTCCCCCTAGATTTGAAAAAATGGACTAATCATGAATTCATAAAGTGAATATGTCTGTATTAGTGACAGTATCCATATCCTGCTTACGGGGAACCCATTAATTTACCAGTTGGCTTGAGTGGCCTTTGAATAGACTCAGATTAGTCCTGCGTGTTTGAGGGCCGCCTGCATCCTCGTTATTAACAATAGTTGTTTGATTGCGGTTTCAACTTTGATGAGATGTTTATTGCGACGTTGATTCAACTGGCTATTCTCATGTAGCCAAAACTTCTGGATCTCTCAACCAATCGCTACTCTCTCTCTCTCAGAGGAGGGCAGTTAAGCCCATAGTATACCTCGCCTATTCACGTGCCGCACACATGATGCAATCAGGAGAGTCTTAATATCCTGTCCGCGTGCAGTCTATTTTTTAGCCTGAGCGGATGGGACGCGTACAACTAAAATGATGAAGAAATGTTATTTTAATGTTACAATAAGTGCAGAGAGAAAAGGTGAATGTAGGGCTACTGCAGACCACACATCCACTTATCCATTTTTTACACATCCACTTGACCACACATCCACTTATTCACTTTCGTCATCAGGAGAGTCTGAACTCCCTGTCCACCTGCAGTCTATTTATTAGCCCGCATGCACGGTACGCATACAACTTAAATGATGCAGAAATGTTTTTAAAATTTTACCACAATGCGGTACCAACTGAGCTGCAGGAACAATACAACATAAATGCTGTTATCTGATTTTAAACTAAATTTGAAACTCGTTTAGGTTATCAGAAAAGTAAGTCTTTATAACTTGATAACTTCACCACACACATTATTCATATATTGGAGTATATGAGATATTTAAAGATATCGGGTTTCATTGTGGGAAAGTTTAACCTGTAAATGTTGCGAGCTACTTTCCCTAAACAGCAGTTTTCAGGTTAGCATAGCATTTTTTTGTGTAGTTAGAAACGTGTTAGTGAGCTTGTTATGTATCGTGTATGTTGCCAAAGTGGTTCGTTCCTCCTTCTGTCACACCGTCTGAGACTGTGAGTAATATGCACATCATCTCTCTGTGGATTCGGGCCCAGTGTCCTCTCATGGAGGACGCGTGTGATTGATTGGATCGCGGCAATTTTTTGTCAGTTTGCCGTGCTTAAGGAGATAAGGCTGCTAATAAATTCCCCTCCGGTAGCCTTTGACACATGTCAGCTGGCGAGCTCTTATAAAGCACGATGTCGGCCAGAGGCAGATAAAGCACACCACCCAAATTCCCCTGCGTCCTTCCTCTCACTAGAACTGGGACCGGCCTGCTGGGTGCAAAGGGATATATTTGTTTGAATGTGTGGGACCATTTAATCATAATGCATGATGATATTAAGCAGGAGCGAGACCGAGAAACAAACAGGATGGATGGGAGATCTTGTTTACACCTGAAACTAACATTCATTAAGGGGTTATCTAGAGCGTAGGGTACTACAGGTATTTATAGGTGTCACATTCCGAGGTAGTTAGAAATGCATGTGCTTGTTACATTTGTAGTGTGAAAGCTTATTTTTCCTGATGTGGCCAAACAACAACAGACCTCCTACCTCAGTCTCCTTAGGGAAGTTGTGGCACTCGACGGCCATGTTTGCAATGCCTCCCAGCAGCTATTTCAGCCATGCAGGTCTAAAGTCCTATCTTCTTGAATAGGGGGAGGCAGATATCACTAAAATTGCAGATGAACAACATATTTCTGTCCAACAGTTAATCCTGACATCAATTTTATCATAACTTTTTTTCTTAAAGAGACACTCTTTAGCTAGCTCTCATAGAGTGAAACATTGGATTTTTATAGTTTTGGAATCCATTCAGCCGATCTCCGCGTCTGGCGGTACCACTTTTAGCATAGCTTAGCATAATCTATTGAATCTGATTAGACCATTAGCATCGTGCCCAAAAATAACCAAAAAGTTTCTATATTTTTCCTATTTAAAACTTGACTCTTCTGTAGTTACATCATGTACAAAGACAAATGTAAAAATAATTGTTGCAGTTTTCTAGGCCGATATGGGTAGGAACTATACTCTCATTCCTGCTTAGCATTCAAGGACTTGCATGCCGTACCATGGCTGCAGGAGGTGCAATAATATTAGTCCCCTGCTATTGAAAGTTACCTCAGTATTTTTGTAGATTAACAGGATGCAATAATAACAGATTATATGATATAATAATAAAAGCAATAATAAAAATGATTATATTTATTAAAATTATTAAATGGAAGCTGAATTATTGGGAGAATAAAAACCCTCCCCACACCCTAACCCTAGCCCTACTCAATAAATACTTTTATTTTTAATAAACACTAGTTAGGCACTTTATTTTCGCTTTTCAAACATTTTAATTGAAAATAAATGCCTTTTCAATATGATAGGAAAACTGAGAAGAGCGTAGTCGGCAAAAGACGGATTTGAACCATTGACATTGCGTGAAAAGCCAGTCCCATCATAAGTCATTTGCTTTACTGCTTGCACTACTACTGCCATTGACTTAAGTGCATTTTCTTTACCTTAGTGCTCCAACTAGACATTAGTGGGTGGAGCTAGTGTATAGTGTATAAATATCTACTTTTCAGACGCAACTGGTCTGCCTGACATCAGAATGAAGAAATATAAAACACATAAACGATGCAGATCAACAAGCTTGACTAAAATAGCCACAAACATTATACTCGAAATGAGATTAACATTTTAAAGTATGCTAGGAAACAATAGTGTGCCCTTTATCCGTTACATGCTTTTTACAATGCACCAACGCTTTAATGCATGCACTTACAACTACCAGGTGTGAAAGGGGGCCAGACAGAGAAGATCCAACCATTCAGCCTCTTCACCAGTCAAGTCTTCTCCTGCAGGTGTACAAAGCAGATGAGGAAAACTGGGAGAGGAAGGAATTACATTATTGGCAAAGTGTCATGACAAATTGATTTTCTCAATTAAAGCCGGGACAATAGACAAGAAATAACAGGTTGGCCGTTTCTCCCTCTAAATGGGATCATTTTCTTTTTTCCTTCACAGATCAGCGGAAAAGAGCCATTAAGAGTCCACAGGGTGAGAGAGAGAGAGAGAGAGAGAGAGAGAGAGAGAGAGAGAGAGAGAGAGAGAGAGAGAGAGAGAGAGAGAGAGAGAGAGAGAGAGAGAGAGAGAGAGAGAGAGAGAGAGAGAGAGAGAGAGAGAGGCTCATTTGAAGCACACAAGAGGAGTGTAGTGTCCCAACCTCTCATTCTTCAACACCACAGTTTGAACGTCTCCGCGGTCACACGCTGCAGGTCCTTCAAGCGACCAGTCACCCGTTCAGAGCGACTCAGATAGAGCTTTGACATTGGTGCATTTATGAGGCACCTGACCAGATCATCAATCAACATCAAACCCCAGTTCAGTCCGAGGCTCGTTTTTAATTTTGTCTAGGATAAATGTTTTAAGCAAATGACAAATGTTACAGGAATTAATCTTTACTGAAAAATCTTAAATGAATTAGTGCCTTTGCTTTAATTTATTATTTTATTCTGCCTTTAAGATTGAGAACTCATATACTGTTTATACAAATACTCTTTTTTACAAATCAAATGTTTTAAAATTAAGATAAAAACTAAATCAATTGTGTTTTTATCAGATCTGAATTTAATAACATCCCAGTTCTGTAAACCATTTTATAGTCAGCTAAACGAAACAGACTTTGTACATGACAGAATGGTTGAAAAGTCTCTTTGGTTTTTGTGTGTCGGTATGAACCAATGAGATTGAGTGTTATTAAAATCTAACCATCATGAACTTGCAGTGCTAGTCTGTTTCTTGCCCGTATATATTGCTACAGTATATTTGAGTGATTCTAGATTCTGGCAGTGGTTCTAGATTTAAAATACATTTGAGCGCAACTTGATACGAATGGCCTCTAAAAGGAAAATGCTTTACAAATCGCAATTTTTTAAAATTAAATAAAACATTTTAAAGTATAGATAACAATTAATTGTCTGTGAATCGTCTTTATCATCTACAGTATTGCAAGAGTAACAAAAATCTATTTAATGCAAACGCAAGTTTCATATGATGTTTTCTCAAGGAAAATAAAATGTCCATAAAAAGTCAATTATATATTTGTTCTTTTTTGATATATTATATGATTTTTCATAATTAATTATATTATTTTAATATATTCAGTCATGACCAAAATTGGACGATCTAAGGCATAAAACTATAGGGCTGAAAACGCGCCCCACTCTGGTCCTGTTGCCATAGATATGTGACATTTTGCAGAATAATCTCAAAATATTATTATTTTTTTTAACAAGTTGCTGCGTTTCAGTACAGGTACAGTACAGTATGAATACATTTAGCACCAATGTGTACCTCTAAGGTACTAAAATTAACTCTTTAGGTGCAAATATGTACTTTTTCAAGGGGGTGTACAGCCCCAGTGACAGCTAGGGACTGAGATAATGACCAAAACATTTTTATTTCAGCCATTAATTTCACATTGATTTCTATCTTTGACATGACCTCACTCAGGTATAATTAAATATATCAAGGTTATATGTTCACATAATGTTCTTTACATTATGTGATTGTGAGATGATGTAGATACCAGTAATCTCAAACTGGCTGAGTTTTTCACAGGCAGTTTCACATATTAACCAGCTGGATTTATTTGGATACGTTAATGAAGGATATTTGTGCTTTTTGGAGCTGTGCCATGTTGAGCCTCATGCATATAAAAAACATGATGGCATTTTAATATTAAATTGTTTGTGTTTAGCTGAAGACAAAAAGTCATATACAGATGGGATAGAATTAGAGTGAAAAAATTAAGTTTCAGAATTGAAATAACTATTCTTTCAATTTACCATCTCTAAATGGCACACAATGTCCATTTTCTGTACTAAATTTACACTGAAACTACTTTTCACTTGAACAGAGATAAATGCAGTGAAAATTATTTTGCTTAACAACTTAATACTAATAAATATTAATAATACTACTAACATGGATGTACAGTGATCTGATCATAAACTGTGTGCTTTGTAATGTATTTTTAATGCATAATTAATATACTGTACATTTTAAACAAGTTGTTTTATGAGTAATATAGATTATAACGTCACTAAAGGTGTCTTCCTTGCAAGCTAATCATATGTACTCTATACAATAGCTATATAATGCTTTATAGTTGCTGAATCATTGAATCATTTTCAGTGACATATCTGGTAAAAAATTTAGACCCCCTGTCATTTTAAGATGGACCTTATCTAAAAAGTTTATGCTTGCCAAAGAACATAGATCAAAGTCATGGGGCACTAGTATTCAGACCTATACAATATTGAAACTCACTCCAGCATCCACTGACATCAAATCCGCTCTTGTGTTATTTCTGAACATAAAATTCTATTGTTTCACTTTGTTTAAAAGATGAATGATTAATGCCTCATGCTAAATGAATAACTTGAATAAAATGCACTCATATCAGTTTTTTAATTATAAGTAGTTCACAATGGGAGTCTAGCTAATACATTTCTCACAAGCGGATGTAAGACCACAGAAAATCATTTGCAACCAAAAACAAATTTCTTCACTTCACAGCAGTCATTTATTCTTTTTAGCTGTTTGTCAAAACAGTTTTCGCTTTCATTATACATACACACATACAGAAACAAAAGCTAAACTAATCCGTCAGGATTATTACAAAGCCTTAGAAAGAATCTTCTAACTAATTACATGCTAATTGAGTTTCTTATTTTTGTTAGTTTAGTTTGAAATTGTATTGTTTACCTTTGCATTCCTCTGCAAACAAAGACAAACATTTCTCCTTAGTATAGAATTATTAATGCATGAGTTTCTATAATCAATATCAAAGATAATCTCTCATGCATTGGACTTGACTTTGACGTCTTTAAGACATCCTGAAAAAGGAGATGGCTTATGAAACATTGATTCATTAATTCTATATTTGACATGAATGATATATTTGAATTTGGTCACAGATTCCCTCACTTTGTCCTATTGATTTCCGTAGCTCAAAATGGTCTTTTGGAGGCACGGTTGCAATTTACCTCTACAAATCTCTTACTTAAATTGTCATTTGGGGAATAAGTGATTCAAAGATGACTAGAAACTTTAATCATAATTCAGATAAAGTCCCCCAAAATGTGATGGAATAGAATAAGGAACTGTTGGTGGCCCTTTTCAAGGACATTCAGAAGTTGACAATATGGACTGAGGAAAAGAAGAGAAAATAAACTTGCAAAGTCCCTTTCACATTCTTATGTGACTATAACTGTAATATACAGTAAATACACTTTCAGAAGAAATGGTCAAGAAATGCTTCATAGCTGTCTCTAGAACTGTATCTTTTTCAAAAAGTACTTTAGTGGAACATATTGGTACCATGCAGGGATGCGTTTCCCAAACAACGACGTAACTCGTTGCTAAACAACCACAGTACGATCCATAGTACTACCTTGTCACGAAAGCATAGTAACTTTGTCGCACATTCGTCGTTTGAACCATGTTGGTTTAACAACATAGTTGATGATGTCACGTGGGAGGTGAAGTACTAATTAATCTGTGCAAATCAATTTAATGTCAGATTATTGCTGTAAATAACAAATATTGCATCGGAAGACTGATTTTGTTATCGTTATTTAGTTATCTTTTGTTTATTTTCAAGATATTTAATTCGTAGCTCGTAGGGCTGCGCACATGCAGTTTTCAAACGCAGTGCTTTCATTCTGTTTACAAATTTAAAGACGTAAAATAAATTGTAATATATTTAGAATGATGGATATTGACTGTACTACATGTTTTTTGCTTATTTTGTTCAAAAGCATGATCAACGTAAGTCTACATATAACAATAACAAGGAACGACGCTTCTAACGACAGGTCAAGAGCTGTCATTCCAACGACACAAGTTAGCGATGCAGTTTGCGAATGTTCGTTTGAATGATGGTTTCGGGAAACACCAAATCGTTGAACGATGTTAGTAACGATGGAACTTACGATGTTCGTTGGCTAACGATGCTTTTGGGAAACGCACCCCAGATTGGTACCATAAAGGTACATATTGGTGCAAAATGTATACATATCTGTACCTAAATATTGGACCTTTTTAAAGGGTATCACCCCAACATGGAACCATTTTGGACCATATTTTCTGACTATGTAATAAAGTTAAAGTCATTATATAAGGAAAGATTTTGTTGCCTGATGCATATATCAACTAGTGTGTACATATATGAGAAAAGCTTAGCTGTTCTGATCCCAGACGAGCCTCCAAATAATGTAACACCTTTGTTGGTTCTAGATCAACATTTTTATTAACCAGATGGCAGGATTAGGATATAAGTTAGATTTAAGTTTAGGATTGGGTAAGGGGCCTTTAAAAAAAATTCTTAAACTTTTATTTCATACTAATTTGATGTTTAAAATGGTTAGGGTTTGAGTTAAGGCTATCTTTGATTAAAACGTTGAACCAGGACCAACAAAAAATGTTGATCCAGGATAACATCTTACTTTGTGAGCGACCATTCCGTAACAGCATCCATCCAATAGTCTCTTCCTGCTTACTATAACTGGACATTTGACTCATGCTGAGGAGAGTGTAAATATGGACCAGGCTTTATTTATATACGCTTAAAAATGCTGGGTTATTTTCAACCAGTGTTTGGTCCAAAAGGGACTAACCAAATCTATTGGGTTGTAATTTAACCTATGCTGGGAGTTTTTGTACCTATTGTTGGGTTAAATATAAAAAATCTAGGGCCATTTAATTAATTGGCTGAGTTGGCCCTTGGTGACCCAACGCTGGGTTGAAAATAACCCAGCATTTTCTATAGCGCACCCAAAGATTTAGCTACAGTACAGGTAGATGAAATATCCTGAAAAAGAAATCTTGAGAGCATTCACAGTAGCTATTTGCAATGGCAAGAGCTGTGATATAATCTCTCTTACGCATATGCTCCATGAAGTGTGTGTATGTGTGTCTTTTGTAGAAAATAAAGGGATTTTGATCAGCTGCAGGCGCTTTGCAAAGCTAGCCTGATACATTTACACTGTCAAGATAGGTTTGAATCGAGCACCTATATTTAATTTTAAGGAACAAAATTCTATTCCTAACTCACAATTCAGTCAAAGCATGTTTGCAATGTACTGCTACAAGAAAAATACATTTTAAAACAGCCTAGGCTGGTTTGTTAGTCTTATGTTTAAATGGTCTAGCTGGTTTCCTGGTCTGGTATGCAGCATAGCCAACTGGTCACTAATGTGCCTGAAAACCTCAGCACACAAGACCAGTCTGACCTTGCTAGGAGACTGCAGACTGGTTTGAGTTGGTTATATTTTAGCAGGGTACATTTTAAGACTGTATGGTATATGATAAGCGTTACATTTAATTGTGTATGTCTTTTTCATTGGATAACTTAACATAATAAAACCTACCACTAGGTATAGTAACTGACACATGGGTTCCAGTCTCTGAAGTGTATGAAAAATGGGTCAGAAAAAAATCACCCCATACTTGTCAACAACAGAAACAAAGCTCTATGATTACCACTTGACCAACATCGGATGTCCAGGCTGGAGGAATACACTTGGGCCCAGAGGCAACCCAAATAAAACTCTAAAAACGATGTTGAACCTTTGATAAGTACTCAGCTGGGATGCGGCTGTCATGAAGATGAATACCTAGCGTGGAGGAGGGCTTCCATTAATATAACAACCTCACTGGTGGCTTTCTGAAAGATTGCAGAAAGTTTTGGGGCAGAGGCAGTCCACGCTCTCCTCCTGCAGCGTGATTAAGTCTCTCTTATGGTTTACGAAGAGCCTCCAGCTTAGCTAATAAATTGAGGTCTCTGGAGACAGTTTCAAAGACACGGTTAACTGCTGGAGCGCATTGGTTGTTATCTGCCACGAGCCTTATACGAAGATGATGCTTTATCTTCAAACAAACTATTTTTCAGGCATTGTGAAGTCGGTGATAAAATTCAATTCTAAAATGTGAACTTTGACAAGCTGAATGATTAAAATATAATCATAAGGCTTTCTGAAAAATAGCTACAATTTTGAATAAAATAAAGATATAAGAAGCAATCATCCATAAGAGGAATCGAATTTTAATATTTTTCTGGCATTTTGCGTATGAATATTTCTGTGTTTCTATTGTATTGTATTGTATAATTGAAGATAAAATGTACTGCATTCAAATTGATCACTCTGTTTGTTTGGTTCTAGCAGAGTTCACCTAAGTATTTCAATGCTTAAATTATTAATGTCTTTTGTGCAAATTACAAAAAAACCTTGTCTTTAAAGGTGCAATCTGTAACTTTTACCGTGGGTTCACACCAGCCGCGTTTGAGGTGTCAAAATCACATCTAGCGCCTCTAGTTTGCGGCTTGAACATTTTGAATGCATTCGCGCGTCTAGAGCAGTGTTTCTCAAACTTTTTCAACCCAAGGACCACTTTATCTTCCAATTTTTTTCTGAGGACCACCTAACAGAATCCCACTCTAACACGCCCCCAAAAAACAATAAAATATGAAGGATAAGCTTAAGTTTAATATGCAACTGTTTTTATGTCAAAAACTAATTTTTTTATACAAATGCAATGCTATTTTCAGAAATTATTATATGAATTTTATTTTAGTTGAAAAAGTAAATGTGAAATGATTTGCAACTTAATATGAACAACAAACTGCACATGTGAAAAAAACTGCAATTAAACATAGTATAACAGCCTAGGTTCCACTTAATGTCATTCCAAAGAGCCATTAGTTTAAAACTGAGGTGGTGGGTATATGAAGTCACAATAAAATGCTGAAAAAAATTCCCCTTAATTTCCAAAATCACAGAAATTACAGGGATTTTACACATGAAACAAAAACTGGTACATTACAAAACAAATAGATCTGTGGATTTTAGCTGTATTCAGTTGACGCTTAATCTTTTCTTTTGACTCCTCTTTGGTTTAGCCACCGATCCATTTTTACGTTATTACAACACAATGGCAGAACTGATATCACAGTTTCGCAAGTGCATTAAAAATCTACTTGAATAAGTGACTATTTTATATAAACACTTGCCTAGTTTAGGTAATCTTTTGGCGGACCACTGGGGGGGGGGTTTGGCCACACTTTGAGAATTACTGGTCTAGAGCGAAGTAGACGCGCGCCTAAAAAGCAAGCATTTGACGCACGTCACAGGCAAAATCCGCTTCTTGTGGGAGGGGCAAGTGCTATGCGGTTGTCTGTTTGCAAGATGGCTGATGTTGATTGTGCATTTATTGAGCGAGTTACTGGTTTGTATTTGGTCACCTTGCTATAAGGGGAAAAACGGCGGGAATGCCGCGGGTCGATAAACGTCCCAAAAGTGAAATGTGTATTTACAACTTACCAGGTTGCCCAATGTCCTCACTGACACTCTTCCAAGTGAGATCCTTTTTATTCCTGTCTCTATAGTAATGAGAACTTGTGTCGTATAGCTCCGGGCGATGAAGTGGTTTGTTTTAATCCGAATATGAGTATCAAATACTTTACCATTATGTTTTTATGTTTTTCTATATGGATATTACCAGTTATATGTATCACTTAGTGTACCATTGTGTGTGTATGAAAATCACCAGCATTCATTGCAGTTTGTTCAAAAAGTACATGTTGAAGGTCTATGTCAAGGGTAGGGACAAAAGACCTACAGTCCCAGGAATGAGAGCACCATGTGTTTCTATATGATATAAACCATATGTTTCTTCATGTTCCAAACCCTTGGGAATAGAAGCATATGCTAAGGTCAATGTAAAGGTCATGGATTGCGTGCGAAGACAGGCTTAAATACTGGGAAAAGGTTTTCAGTGAGTCTTGGAGTTTTTGCAGGACTGCTCGGGCTTTTATTATTCTGGTTAATAAAAGTCTATCTTTTAAAAATGAAACCTACGTCTTGAGTTTTTTATTCTTAAAGAACCCAAAAAGAAAACCACAACAATTGGCGATGAGGATGGGATTGGAAAAGAGCACAACAGTGATTGCTCACGGACACTATCAAGCGATTCTCCACGTTGAACGAGTGACTCCGGACAGGGCTGCCGCCACAGCAGCAAGCAGGATCCTAATTGGTTAACGCTTCGCAAAAATCCGCCAAAGTTCAAAGTTCAACGCGTCTTCATATTGACTTAACATTGAAATCATTTGCTCTTGACGCCTCTAGATGGACGCCTCTAGTGTGAATGTAGCATTAGACGGATCTCTTGACAGAAATGCAGTATAATATACATAACTATATTATCAGTGGTGTATAAATCCCTTACAATATGAACTGTATTGTTTTTATTACCTTATGCCGAGTTCAGACTACATGATTTTCAAACTGCAAGACTATCTGGGGTAGCGTTCAGTCTCTGCTAACACTGCCCGATAGTAAGAATAGCCGACAACTTGGTCCCAGTCCGTAAACTACATCTCACAACCAAACGCACGCGAGTGACAAGAAAACAACGCAAGGTCACGCATGCAATACTGAAGTTCTCACATGAGACTGGGATTATTATTTAAAATGGTAGCCCGCAATAAGCTTGCCATACAAATTCTATATGCACCCATTTGCAGCGAAAAGAAGAAAAAGAAAAGAAGATTATGGGAAGAGGAAATGGTTGGGGAGACTTCTCTCCCAACTTTCAGCTGCCCTATGTTACTCTCTCATTGGCTGTCGGTCATCGCCAATGTTATTTTCAGTCAGAACACATTTCACACATAATTATTTTGAATCGTCGGCAGGTCCAGATATCTAGCATGCCAGATATTCGGCGACTTGTCAGTGTTTCTCTCAGATAGCATCTTTGATAGTTCACACTGTTTGATTGTGACCACTTTGCCTGTGATATCAGGCATTTGTCTGCAATTTCTCAAAACATGTTGGCGAGTCAAAATTGGGGCTAAAATCGTGCAGTCTGAAATCGGCATTAGAATGAGCCGTTTTTATCTACATACATTGTAGTTCCCTTTCAGTCGGTCACTACGACGTCACGTCGTGACCGACGAATTGGGAACTCGCTTAGAGGGACCAATCTGCTTCGAATACTACTAAAACGCCAATGAACTTGGCATTGAGATATTTGCATAATGCTGGCGCCGCCCCGCCAGGTGCGTATATAAGCAGCAGGTGCAAATAGGGAAATTAGCTTTTTATCGCTTCGAAAGCCGACAGTATCTGCTACTGAGAAGCTACTTTACTCTGGTGGGATTCGATTGCTGAAGTTGGTTGGACTAGCAGTACCACAGCGGACGCTTCGCTTAATTCCATGGCTCTACACCTGTTTTGATGTTTTGAGTAGTGTGTGCGTTGCCTTCCCTGTGCGCATCATCAACTGAGCATCTGAGTGAATTTCCCTAAAAGAGTGATACAAGAGAGCTTTGTGCCTTGTTAAAGGCAGCCACTCTCTCGTATATCCGGACATCAGCGTCCTTTTCAGGATGGCTTTTCGTCCGTGCGATCTTGGGTGCGGCAAATACATGGGTCCGAAGGACGGTCACGAGCGTTGTCTTTCGTGTTTGGGCATCGAGCACGCAGAGGCAGCGTTCGCTGGGGGTAAGTGTTCTCACTGCGAGAACATGTCCCTTGTGGATTTGCGCAGACGGTTGTCTTTCCTCCGGGAAAAACGCAACCCTCGTCATGCGAGTGCGGAACGCCGCCACGGTGCGGCTGTGAAGCTCTCAAAGGACGACCTGCGCATCACTGTGCTGAGCCGAGCGGGGGATTCGTCCTCAGGCTCTCAGCCTCCTCATCCACAGCCGGTTGATGTGCCGATGGAGACTTCAGCGTCGTGTTCTACGATGTCTCTAGAATCCATCGTGCCGCCCTCCGGGTCCACCGACGCCGCAGCATCCGAGGGTGGGCCTCCTCCCCCTGACGTTGACCCCGACGCCCTTCCTCCCTCTGGTCGGGTTGGGACGCCGGAGTTCGATCCAGAGATGGTGGCCGTGCTCGCTCGAGCGGCGGAGACCGTCGGGTTAGAGTGGGTTCCCCCCCCTCAGCCCGAGCCGTCCCGCCTGGATGATTGGTTCTTTGGAGCTGCCCGGGTTTCACAACCCTCTCCACCGGTGCCTTTCTTCCCCGAGGTGCACGAGGAGCTGACTAGAACCTGGAAGTCGCCGTTTTCTACGAGATTACGGCCGTTTCAGCCCTCCCCCCTCACCTCCCTCACCAGCGGAGCCGCTAAGGGTTATACGGGGATCCCTCCTGTGGAGCGCGCGGTCGTGATGCAGCTGTGTCCGGCTAACGCTCCCTCTTGGAAGGACCGCCCAACCCTCCCCTCTCGTGCCTGCAGACAGTCCTCCGGTTTAACGGGCGCTGCCCACCAGGCATGTGGAGAGGCGGCTTCAGCCCTGCACGCTATGGCGTTGCTGCAGGTTCACCAAGCGAAGGCCTTGAGGGATCTGCACGAGGGAGGACACGACTCGCCTGTCCTTTCGGAGCTCCGGGCTGCCACTGATCTGGCTCTTCGCGCTACGAAGGTGACAGCGCAGGCAATTGGTCGTGCCATGTCCACGATGGTGGTCCAGGAACGCCACTTATGGCTATGTCTGGCGGACATGTCGGATGCGGAGAAGAACAAGTTCTTGGACGCTCCAGTGTCCCAGGCTGGCCTCTTCGGTGAGTCGGTGGAGTCTTTTGCCCAGCAGTTCTCCGCCGCCCAGAAGCAGACAGAGGCGATCGCTCAGATCATGCCCCGGCGCAAGCGACCTGCATCTCGCCCTCCAGCGCCGGCGGCCCCGTCTGCTCCTCGCCGAGGGCGCCCTGCGGCGGCTGCCTCCACCCCCCCCACTAGAACATCTTCCAGGCCACGGAGGGGGGAACAGCCGTCGGCAGCCCGCCCCGCCCGCCCCACCCGCTTCCCGTGGTAAACGGAAATCGAAGCGGCCCTGAGACGGGCGACCTGGAATCGGATGGGATCACTCTTCGGGAGACGGTGACGGCATCGCTCCCTCCACCGGTAGAGGGCCGGATGGAGAATCCTTGGTTTCGTTTTGTTTTTGTTCCGCCGGCTTCTCAGCCGGCACCCACAAAACCACAAAAAGAGTGCATTCCTATTCCTTCTCCAGGTCTTCAGAGGATCGAGAGAGATGTGAGCGGGCATTCACATGCTCTTCCTCCCTCTCCTCTATCGCCAGCGGGTGTTCTGAGGAGTTCCAGCTCTCCGCTGAGGAGACGGGACCACCAGCACCCTCATCGGAGTCTGTGCTCTCCGCTGAGGAGACCAGACGACCGTCACCCTCAGCGGGCTCAGGTCAGTGTCACACACACACATACTGTAGATACTTATGCTGCCTCAGCAGACGTACCGGCAGTACCACCTGTCCCGCTCCGCCGCCCCCCCGCGGGTACCCCGGTAGTGCCGTTAATTCCCCTCGTACGGTCTCTGGGGGCTTGGCTTCAGCTTCCCAGCCCGTCTCGTTGGGTTTTACGCACTGTCCGCCTCGGTTACGAAATACAATTCAACCGGCACACACCCAAATTCTCGGGCATTCGTTTCACCACGGTGAAAGCGTCCGATGCACATGTACTGCGTGCAGAGGTCGAAGTCCTGCTGGTGAAGGACGCGATCGAGCCGGTCCCTCCAACCGAGATGAGATCGGGCTTCTACAGCCCGTATTTTATAGTACCCAAAAAGGGCGGGGGGTTACGACCGATCTTGGATTTGCGCGTTCTGAACAAATCTCTGCAGAGGAGGTCTTTCAGGATGATAACACCGAAGCAAATATTCAATTAAATTCGCCCCCAAGATTGGTTTGCGGCTATAGACCTGAAAGACGCGTACTTTCATGTGTCCATTCTCCCTCGTCACAGACCGTTTCTCCGGTTTGCATTCGAGGGACGGGCATACCAGTACAAAGTTTTACCGTTCGGGCTTTCCCTCTCTCCCCGTGTGTTCACGAAAGTAGTGGAGGCGGCGTTAAAACCCCTCAGAGAGAGCGGCGTTCGCATACTGGCTTACCTCGACGATTGGCTTATAATAGCGCATTCTCGACGGATGCTTTGCGAACACAGAGATTTAACGCTTCGGCATCTCGCCCGTTTGGGTCTTCGGGTCAACTGGGAAAAGAGCAAACTCTGCCCCACGCAGAGGATCTCTTTTCTCGGCATGGAACTGGACTCGATCGATTTATCGGCGCGTTTGACAGAAGAGCGCGTCCAGTCAATTCTGACTTGCCTCGGTTCATTTCGAGGGAAGAATGCGGTCCCGCTGAAACAATTTCAAAAGCTCCTGGGGCATATGGCAGCAGCAGCGGCCGTGACACTGCTCGGGCTGCTCCATATGAGACCGCTTCAGCGTTGGCTTCACGATCGAGTCCGGAGGAGAGCGTGGCGCGCCGGCATCCATCGTGTAACCATTACACCTGCGTGTCGCCTAACATTCCCCCCGTGGTCGGACCCCGCGTTTCTCAGGTCCGGTGTGTCCATGAGACAGATCGCTCTGCATGCTGTAGTACATACAGATGCGTCCGACACGGGCTGGGGTGCCACGTACGACGAGCTTACAGCTTCAGGGGTGTGGACAGCACCCCAGTTGCACTGGCATATCAATTGCCGAGAGTTGTGGGCAGTATATCTGGGACTTGTACGCTTTGCTACGGAGCTGCGAGGGAAGGATGTACTAGTACGCACCGACAACACTGCGACCGTTGCGTATATCAACCGTCAAGGCGGTTTGCGCTCCCGTCACCTGTCGCATCTCGCTCGTCATCTCCTCCTTTGGAGTCAGAAGCATCTGAGGTCCCTTCGTGCCATTCACATTCCGGGCTCGCTCAATACAGCAGCGGACGCGCTTTCTCGAGCTGCGCGCCCCGGCGAATGGCGACTCCACCCCCAGACGGTCCAGCTAATTTGGAAGAAGTTCGGTCGTGCGCAGATAGACCTGTTTGCGTCGCCGGACGATACCCACTGTCGCCTATTTTACTCACTAACCGAGGGCAGCCTCGGCGTGGACGCATTGGCACACAGCTGGCCTCGGGGGATGCGCAAATACGCATTCCCCCCAGTGAGCTTAATCGCACAGACACTGTGCAAAGTCAGGCAGGACGAGGAGAGCCTTTTACTGATCGCCCCGTACTGGACGAGCAAGAATTGGTTTCCAGAGTTAATGCTCCTCGCGACAGCCCCTCCCTGGCGGATTCCCCTGAGGAAGGACCTTCTTTCTCAAGGAGGGGGCACATTATGGCACCCGCGCCCCGACCTGTGGGATCTCCATGTGTGGTCGTTGAGCGCGCGCAAGGTTTAAGTGATTTACCGCAAGCGGTATCTAACACAATCGACGCGGCTCGAGCTCCGTCCACAAGACGGGCTTACGCGTTTAAATGGAACCTTTTCGTCACCTGGTCCTCTTCGCAACGCGAGGACCCCAGAGAATGCCCTATTAACATCGTGCTTTTATATCTTCAACATAGGTTAGACGGTAGGCTGTCACCCTCCACCATTAAAGTTGATATCGCTGCTATTTCTGCTCATCACTCACTTATCAACGGCAGAACAGTTGGCCAGCATGATTTGGTTATTAGATTTTTAAGAGGCGCTCGTAGGCTAAACCCCTCGCGCCCTCCTTCTATTCCTCCCTGGGACCTGTCCATGGTGCTGAAAGCCCTTCAGGCCCCCCCGTTCGAGCCTTTGCAGTCTGCGAGTCTGAAGCTTTTATCAATGAAAGCTCTGACCCTGCTAGCATTGGCCTCAGTGAAGAGAGTAGGGGATTTACATGCATTCTCTGTTGACGACTCGTGCCTTC
Source organism: Paramisgurnus dabryanus (assembly GCF_030506205.2). Lineage (NCBI taxonomy): Eukaryota > Metazoa > Chordata > Actinopteri > Cypriniformes > Cobitidae > Paramisgurnus > Paramisgurnus dabryanus. The sequence continues at coordinate 6,170,203 of NC_133340.1, forward strand.
AGTTTGGTCCTGCTGCCTCAAGCGTAACATTGAGGCCCAGACCAGGCTACGTGCCCAAAGTTCCCACCACTCCTTTCAGAGACCAGGTGGTGAGCTTGCAAGCGCTGCCTCCGGAGGACGCAGACCCAACCATGGCTTTGTTGTGCCCCGTACGCGCACTGCGACTCTACGTGGATCGCACGCAAAGCCTCAGGACCTCAGACTAGCTCTTTGTTTGTTATGGTGGCCAGCAGAAAGGGAAAGCTGTCACTAAGCAGAGGATGTCTCATTGGATAGTTGATACTATCGCCCTGGCTTATAATCTTCAGGGTATTCCTTGCCCCTTTAATTTGAGAGCGCACTCCACACGGAGCGTTGCCTCATCTTGGGCTCTAGCTCGTGGTTCCTCGCTAACAGACATCTGTAGAGCTGCTGGTTGGGCGACACCTAATACGTTCATTAGATTTTACAGTGTTCGTATCGAGCCTGTATCCTCTCGTGTTCTTTCCTCACCAGGGAGGGCACGGAGAGCAGACTCGCACGTCGGCTTGCAGCCTCCAACTTATGCTTCATAACTGTGTCAGTATGGAAGGCCTTCAGAGCAAAAATGCGTAATGGTTTGAATTGCTCTTCCTCCGCTGCCTTGGCAGCCTTTGTTGCGGAGCATTGGCTGTCAGCCTTTCAGTAGCTGTATCCTCGCGAACCTACGTGTCTGGCTCGGGCTCCACATTGTGTCCCACCGGGTTCCTTTGTGAGTATTTTTCCGTGGGGTTAATCCTACCAGCCCACGTTTCCCTTAGCAGAGCACTGCTTTGCTTACACAGCCACGGCTGTCTTTATTCTTCAACTACGGTTGACTTTCGCCCACCATTAGCCCTTAAGGCGGGTGGTGGCTTCCGCAGCGTTCCTATCCCGCTCAGGTAGGGCACTTCCCAGTCGCTGGCACTTCTGTGGGGTTAAAGGAACATCTAGTGCCCGCCCTTCTGCCTTAAAACCTATCTCCTCCTCCTTAAGTGGAACCGGAGGGCTTTTACGCAGTCACTGGAAGAGGTCAGCCCCTAGTGGCGTTTTGGTAGGGATTCCCAATTCGTCGGTCACGACGTGACGTCGTAGTGACCGACTGAAAGGGAACGTCTCGGTTACGGATGTAACCCTCGTTCCCTGAAGGAGGGAACGGAGACGTCACGTCCCGTCGCCACAGGTGCTGCCACCTGCTGTTACGGCCGGTCACACTTTCCGGCTTTCTCAGCGAAAAAGAAGCTAATTTCCATATTTGCACCTGCTGCTTATATACGCACCTGGCGGGGCGGCGCCAGCATTATGCAAATATCTCAATGCCAAGTTCATTGGCGTTTTAGTAGTATTCGAAGCAGATTGGTCCCTCTAAGCGAGTTCCCAATTCGTCGGTCACGACGTGACGTCTCCGTTCCCTCCTTCAGGGAACGAGGGTTACATCCGTAACCGAGACGTTCTCCTAACATGGTCGTGGCCAATGTTCCTGAAGTAGCCCTAAATGGCCAAACTGTTCTACAGAGCGCGTTTCATACCCATGTTTGTCCTAATCCAACTACCTTTCTCCTTGCGTTTGGAAATTGAAGTTGGTTGCAATCTTACTACTAGAAGCTGCTAAAAACACGTTACACCTTTAATATATTACAGTTTTTCCTCTGTCGCTTTGGAGCATTTCTCAGATCAGAAATTATTTTTTTCAAAACATTATGTTCAACCTCCACATCATCACATCGATTCTCATTGTTTTGGACAAATTGCAAATCATTTGGTACAATCATGCAGATGATTATGTACAATTGTCTGCTGTTTGCTACATTTCAATTGTTTATGTAATTTTAATCAAAATACATTATACTGGTTTCTGTTGAAGAGATTTAGGAATTAGTTGATCATACAAGGCATGTCATGCAAAATGTGACCTTACTGTAAGCGTGTTTTCCGTAGTTTTTTTGTCTATCTATTTCTAAAATGTGGACTGAATTGATAAATTGCTGTCAAGTGAATCTTGAAATTTTGATTTCCAGAAAATTTGACATTTCTTATAGTTTACAGTGAACCTTTCTAATTTTGTTATTTTTTATTTGTACTGTAAAATATGATTTTTGTTGTTCAAAATCACAACGTGTGTAATTTATTTTTATAGAAAAAAATGGAAAGTGTGAATTCCTCCACAGTTTACATCAGAAAATACAGACACATAATTGTGTACACCTGGTACTGTATATTGAAAACATGGCTAAACATTTTGAGTGTGTTGTTCATGAACAATGTCACACAGACTTGCCATTTTGATGGGACTGACATGTTCACTGATGTAAAAATTTATTTTTAAGAAATACATTTTGGATTTTGCACAAGTTATACACTTTTAACGGACATCCATGATGTTATGCAGTTTGTATGAATTGTTCTGAGATTTTAGGAATGATTTAAGAAATGCTCCAAACCGACATAGAAAACTGTAATATACCAAACTGAAAATATAACGGTCATACTTTATTTTACGGCATCACTGTTACTATTTACTTATACATTACTGTAAGTACTAAGTAACAATCATTAACAACACGTACTTACTACCAGTGGTTTAATTGGCTTTTGTAGGGAGGGGGAGCCCTTATTTACGGTAAATAGTCATCATTCAAAATCACGCCGTAAAATTACTTAATGTGTTTAGTTTTACACTATGGGGCTCTTTTTCCAGTATTAATGTGTAAGGTAAGGTTGATTAGTTATTCAAACAAAGATAAATACTTTACAATTCACTTACAAGTTTCAGCTTTAAAGCTGTGCCAGAGGTTGATCCAAACTTTAAAACCTGAACTTTAAATTATGCTAATCTTTGAGTATGCATTTGTTGCACATGTTATTATGCACAATTGATCAAACTTTGAAGGCATAAGACTCAACTTCCTTGACTAATTCTAAGCATAAGATAACCCAAAAGATTAAATTAACAAGAAAAACGACATACTGAATCAGCATCAATATGTCTTATAAATTAGCCATAGAGATAAGCTGGTCAGCAGTTAGTAAAACAATCACTATAGTTAGGTTGTAATTGATTTGTATAATCAAAATACATTATTTTATTAAACTATACAATAAGTTCAGTGTTACCTTTTAACATATTGTAATGAGATGAGTGATATGGCTATACATACTTTAATCATTTGTTTCTAGACTTCTATTAAGTTTTCTCGACTTGTCCACCACTCTTACCTCTCTATCTTTCATCTCTAAAATATCTAATGTCATCCTGTGAGAATGCGCATTCTTGAGGATCCGAGTGAGACGCGGGGCTGCAGTGATGCGAGGGTCAATGTATTAACAACCGGCACCCGCCCGCAACTTGGACCGCAAAAAAGACGTCTGTGATTTTGGCCGATTCGGACGGGATAAAAATTATCATGCCATTCCTGAGATAGGAGCGTCTGTTTCATGCGTTTTGGCGTTGCAGAAGATCGCGTGCTCTGGATATGCGTTTTTGCAGCCTAATGTTTGATATTTTGCTTTAAATGTAAAATTATTAGCCTACAGAACATGTAATTTATTAATTTAATTTTAACAAATCAAAATAACTTATACAAACCATATAAAGTAGCCTACGTGTTTTATATAACTGGCTGCTTATAAAAAAAACCCAAATAAGTTAAGAAATAATGATTAGTAACAATTTATTATCTTTATTAATTAACATTACCATTCCAGATTGAAACAAAATAAGATTGAGTTTAGACCTTATAACGTTACTGATATTACAGTGTTTAGTCTTAACAGTGTATGATATTCAGCTCGTTTTAATTATTTTATTCCGCCAAATGGAAAAAAAACATCCATATCTGAATGAATGGGACTCAAGACCTATACGGCAGATTGCGTTGTCCAAAACACCAAAAGAACCGCTTTTTCAAAAGATATTGCGAGCAGACACAGATATTTGCATCCGGGCGGGATTACATTTATCAAAAGACCTCTAAGTTTGGCGAAAAACAGCAAGTAAATTGCTCTGGAATTTTTACAGAGGTTGCTAAGAAAAACACAGACATGACCGATTCGGACGGGATTAAAATCACAGTGGACCTCTGAGAAGCATGATTTTCTCAGAGGTCCCCCGGTAAAACTAATCCCGTCCAAAATTACAAAGGTTTAAGTGGCATCTTTATTTCAAACCACCCGACCGACCGCGACCCGAATGTCATTACAAATATTTGGCCCGGCCCAATTTAACCCTGTTGCTGAAGGAGACGGAGCTGAGCTCCGACAGGGTGTGTTGTGGACCTGAGGAGGCGGAGCTGCGCTCCGGTGAGCTCCGGCCCAATTTAACCACTGCTTACTACACTCAAAAAAATTATTCAAGCCCTTCTTAGAAATGACACATTAAAATTGTGTTCAATAAATGTAAAATACCTCATTAAGAGCAATAAGTATATATATTTAATTGGTTTAACACAAAATAAATATGTACTATAATTTATTGATTTCTTTTTAATTGCGTTAACACAATTAGTTTGAGTTTGGGTTCTGGAAAAAGAATTCCCCAGCATGCTTTGCATGCAACTGCTTTTGGAGAGTAATTTTTTGCATTTTTAGGTAAAGAGAAAGGCTTAATAGTGTTTAATGTCCGTTTATCTTATTGATTTAGAAGCGTTTGTGTTATATTTTTTCAAATTGTTTGGTTACCATCGTGCAGAAGAGTGGCGCTTGTGGTTAGGTTGTGGATGTGACATATTACTCTCAATGAGCACTGACTGTGTTAATGCCTGTTTGGAGATCAGTCTCTTCTCACATGCTCATCCAAAGTATCATGTGTTGTTAATATTATTAGCGTTCTAACATGTGCTTATGCTAATTAGTATGATATAAAAATAACAGAATTGAGTTCTTCAGACTACACTACATTGAGTTATTCAAACTACGCTAAATTGAGTTATTCAGACTACACTAAATTGAGTTTAGGCAACTAATTGAGTATTGCCATTTACTTTAAATTGAGTTGGACCTACTCAATATATTTTTATTGTGTAAATCAGTTTTTTTATGAGTTAGGGGTACACATTCATATTGGATGGAAATCCTGCCCACAATTGTATTGAGTTAATCCAATGAATCATTTTTTTTTACTGTATAGGGTTGGGTTAGGATTAGTGTTTGGTTTAGGGTAAGTTGCATGTAATTATGCATAATTAATTGTTATTACCATAGTAATTACATGTAGCATGTGTAACAAAGACACCATAAAATAAAGCGTTACCAATATAACTAAACACACAGGAGTTTGTGAATCCTGGCTGGTCCAATTCTGTGGCACGTTCTGATTCCATCAGGGCTTCACACATGAAGTGCAAAGCAGTAAATCACCCAACCAAGAACACTAGGACACATCCTTTGCCAAGTCACACAATAACTTTGTTCTGCAGAATAAATTATAACTAAATCTCATTTAGTAGTGAATTTCCTTGCTCTGTAGGATGTAGTGAATCATCAGGACACAAAAACAAGAAACAGTATTTCAAACAACTCGACTTCTCACACCTAACAAGCCACACAGGACCAGCAGCACATGCCCAAAACATTATCCACTAGATTTATCCAACCTACACTAACCTTCAGCTGGATTTGTGTTTATTAAAACCACTCTCTGTCTGAAAACAGGTAAAATAATATGCGAGGGTCCTGAGTCTATGCATTGTTAATAGCTTGGAGCACTGGATTGGATGATCTGCCTTTCAGATGCACAGCTTGAACTGCCCAAACAATGATATCTATATTAATGTGCCTGGTTGCTTGGTAACAGTATAAAGCCTATAGAGTAGTTATGCTAATGAATGATATTACTTGGCAGAAGAATTGTTTATTGTAATTATTATTACTCGCAAATGTAATTTTTATCGAACATGACATTTTTATCATATTACTGTTGCCACCGTTTTATAAAGCAATAAGCCACAGAGGATGTGCATTAAAGTCAATTTACCACAACCCCTTGTGGCTTATTGCTTTAATATTTAAGACAGATGAACCCGCATGATGTAAACTCTAAATGTTATCACAATGCCCTGGTTTTCCAGACAAACAAGTCATCCGCTTTCTTTCTAATATTCAGCTACTATTCGTTCCTAGTAAACAAGTGTCTTCATTGGCCACATCAGTAAGGCAGGTAAAGCTGCAGGCAAGCCAAAGCTCCCCGACCAGTGTTGTGAACGTAGCTAATTTTTCTTAATCATCCACTCGGCTACATAAGTCACGCCTCAAGTAATTATAGACCTTGGAGCCCAAATCCGTGAAGTTTGTCAGTAGCTGCAGGATCAGGCTAGGGTGCCTAATTAAAGTGAAGATGCAAACACAAAATCAAAGCTGCTTTAATAAAGGCACGCATGAGGGGGCCACAGCGACTGTTTTTCTTGTTGAAGAGCATGCCCACATGACTAATGATGAGAACAGCAGGGTAAGCTTGGAGAGGGGGGTTAAATCTGGGTTGTGGTGGTCAACCAAGCCCTGTCTGATGAGCTGTTTCAATATGCAAATTAGTGATGGCATCCGGCTGTGATGGGCAGTGTCATGGTCCAGACAGTCTTTGGTTCTCCCTGTCACACATGGGCAGTTTTATCTAAACACACACCCTGACTTATGGTTTTGAGCCATAGTACAGTTCCAAAGCTGTTTTGTTCCCGTGGAGAACATGCAAAAATAAATGTTAATTATGTAACATATTCATGTTTATGTGTGTATACAGCCGAAACATTTTACAAGACTTTTTTAAAATGTCAAATAAATATTTGGTGACCTCACAGTACGTATGTCAAGTTTTAGCTCAAGATATTATATAGATAAGTTATTATAGCATGTTATAATTGCCACTTTGTAGGTGTGAGCAAAAATTTGCCGTTTTGGGTGTGTCCTTTATTATGCAAATGAGCTGGGCCGGTTCCCTGATAACGCTAACTCTTAGAGCGCTAAGAAGACTCAAAAAGATATATCTTACCAAAGTTGTTTATGTTCCTAAGTGTGTTTCCCGAAGTGTCCCTCCATTAGAAAGCTTCTTAACACGCTGCCTCCAAGTTCGACGTAACAAAAGCGCTGTCCCAAGTGAAGGTGCTGAATTATTTGGGATCGATCGCTCAGGGACCGATTTTCCACTTCACGCGAAAGTGCATTACGGCGAGACAAATGGAACATTACTTAAATTATTCCAGTAACATTTATTTTAACATAGTTAAAGTTATATGTAAAATGTAGATTATTAACCCTTGTGCCTATTAATCCTTGTTCCAATTCACTACCCAAAATGGCCAATCAATTAAACGGCTGTAAAAAAAACGAATCAGAATAATATTTTTTTTCATAAATCTGTACTTCAGTACTGATCAAAACTACCAAATGTTTCCAAAAATGTCATGATTGTAACTCTTTAATTGCCAAGCTCATAAGTGATGCCAGTGATTTGAGAAGAAAAACACACAAAATCACTGATTTTCAATATAACAAGTTATTGTGGACTGGATTTTTTTTCACCTTTTTCACAGTCTTGGGCATGCCAAAGATTAGTAAAAACCTTGGCTTTGATGCATTTTTAGTTTTTGTGCAGCATCAGATTTTATTTTTTTCTCCCTCATTTATGGTTTGTGGCCATTTTTGCCCATTTGACTTCCATTATAACAATGTTTTTTGATTGCAGAGCCATGACATCTTATTATCATGCATTCTTGATTCTTTGTGGCTTTTCCTTTTGCAAAGAGGTACAATTTGAGCGTTTTGCGCTCAAACAACGCTAAGAGAGAACTTAGGAATGGTCCAGACCAACCTTATGAAAGTGTGAGAAGATATACTTAGCGTACGAACGTTCTGGGAATCGTGTCAAATAGTAAAGTGAGAGGTTAAGGAATAGGTTAAGAACTACTTAGCATTAAGAACGTTTTGGGTCCTGAACTCTGCACTAAATGGCAGTGTCGTGGTTGGATAGTGCAGATTAAGGGGCGGTACTATCCCCTTCTGACTTCATAAGGGGAGCCAAATTTCAATGACCTATTTTTTTTCACATGCTTGCAGAGAATCGTTTACCAAAGCTAAGTTACTAGGTTGTTCTTTTTCACATTTTCTGAGTTGATATAAGCACCGGAGACCCAATTATAGCACTTAAACATGAAAACAAGTATTTTCTTCTTTAAGGAAAACAACGGGCAAGACACAGCATGACAGTAAGCCTCTGCTTTTGTCAATGAGCTTGTAATGTCCACTCGTCCACTTTCGACCACATTCAGAGGTAGTTGAAAACGCATTCGACCTGATTGCTTTTGTGGTATAGACACGCATGTGGTCGAATGTCTTCGAGCAGCCACAAAAAGGCCGCCTTCTCTCCGTCTCCTGATCTAATCTGATTTACCAAGCACAGTGTTTTACATTGGACATGACTTCTAGTGCGAACACACAGTGTACAGCGCTATATCTTTAGGCTTTCATTGATAAAGCTCTCTGCCTCTTTTATCTGTGCTACATTTTGCATTATTTCATCGATTGCTCTGAAATACAGTATCAGAGAAAGCTCTTACATATACACATTCAAAACACTATGCAGCATGTTTACTTACAACACAATCAGTGGACTCTGATATAATATTAATTTGTGTCAATTTAAACCCACCATTTCTCCAGCTTGCGTTTAAACGAAAGCAGAGGGACTCGCCCACAGTCTCCACAAACCATCCCATCAAAGTAATCAGGACAGAAGCGGTCAAAAGTGGACAAAAGAGACAGATTAAAATAGCAGGTGTAAAAGTGAATGTGTCTCTCTCGTCCACTTCTGATCTGATCAATGAAAACGCATCTTAATACCAGGTATAAACACCCCCTTAAATTTGAGCAAAGTGAGTGTGTGTATCTGAATTATAAACATGCTTTGAGCATTACAGCTGAACATTGGGTGAAGCACTTCTCCACAGTCAGCTGGCTATTAGCCCAGCTCAGGATGCCTTCATCCATCATGGCTAGTCTTTGAAGACATACGTGTGGAGAGAACAAAACCATAAAGGAAGTGAACATCTGCTTATCAAATCAAATGACATTTATGGGACAAGCACAACAGGGGAAAACGTCTATTAAACATGTTAAGCCAATAGATTACAAATGGGCATTTGCTTTGATTGATCGATTCGGAGAGAACCCATTTTTTGACAAAGAAATCTTGGCTATGTAACAGGATTAGTTAAAAGTAAGCCTCACCGTTAAACGTGATTTGATATCATGAAATCATTAAAAATTATTTGGTGGAGGGGCACTCAGTCATCTTGGACTTGTGTAATACGAAAACAATTCAATTACAGATGCCTTTATATTTAGTATGGAGGACCAAATTTCAATCGCACTAGCCCATATTTTAAGGTACATTCACACACTCACATGTCATTTTGTCAAAGCTGTGACCTCAGAGCTTCCCATGCTGTGCTTGATTCACATTGCTCTGAAGTTAAACAACCCCATTACCATATATGAACAAAGAAACAGAGATATGTAAATAAGAAAAAAAGAGCAAATATTTAATATGTAAGGGTTATTTATAGTTTGACATGCTCTATTAATCTCTATTAAAAAACAAAAACTAAACAATATATGATTTGTTGAAATCTGAAAGAAAATTAAAGAGGTACATAAAGTTGATAGAGTCAAGTTGAGAAAATCGAGTAAAAGGTTCTTAAACAAAATCACTGCATCCATAAATCAATAACTAATAGATGGCACAAACAAAGTCAGAAACAATACTATAGAAAAAAATACATATTCAATATGTTTTAATCCTTTTATTGTTTGATTGACATTGAGACAGACAGCTTTAATATCTATTGTTATGCAAGGATTTTTATGCAAGGACAGTTAACAGCAATCATTTAATTAAGAACAAATTATACCTGCTTAAATTCTTGTTAAAACATTTATTTTTAAAAAAGTAATTGTTTGTGTTTAAATCGGGGTCACAGGCATACTGTATGTGTGCATGCTTCGGATCTGTCAGTCAACACGAGGAAGACCGTTTTCCAAGTCTTGTTGCTCTTAACTCTTTCCCCGCCATTGACGAGATATCTCGTCAATTAAGAGAAAACGCTTCCCCGCCAATGACGAGATTTTCCGTCTTTCCGCAATACCGCTATTATCCACCAGGTGGCGCCCTTCCGCAACTTTTTAAAACCGGAAGTATTGCCCTATGGCAAGCTGCTGCATGTCCGTGTCTGTTTTAAAGATCGCTCTGAATGGGATCTCTATGAAAAGTCCGTCACAAATATGGAATTATTTTTGCTTTTTGCTCAAAATATGGTGTTTTTGCCAAAACCTACCCATATTCAAAAGCTGATTGCAAAAGAACCACTAAAGGTAGGATGAAACGGTTTTTTTTGTTTGAAAGCAGAGGGTCTGTTCTTTCATTTGGTATATTGTATGTTTATTTATTTAAAGAAGAACATTTTCTGGAAGGCATTAAACTTTGGTGAAAATCATGAAAAACGCTGGCGCTGGCTGGCAACTTTTTTTTAAAACGCTGGCGGTGAAAGAGTTAATAACTCTTTTAACATCAATCAGGTTCCGAATTTTATTTCTTTTAATATCTCTTTAACATTAAGCAAGTCCTGCACTTTATTTTTTTATACCTGCAAGTTTTAAACCTAAAACCAAAATTATGTGCGCCTATGGGTGGACACAGATCGTTGTGTTAGTTGAAGCATTTAGGACAGTACACCTCTCAGAAACGTATAAATAAAAATCAGTTTATATGTTTAATGACTATTTGGACCATTGATAGATCTGTCTAATTTATGAAATCCTCAATTTCGACCAAAATCAATTTTTATAGTTTCTTTGGCTTCTAGCTCAAAATAAGACGGGGTGCATTCCTGATCCATAAGTGAAAATAAATGAAGGTTGACATAAATACATACAAAATAATGAATATGGAAATAAATAAAAATATAAAACTAACAAATAAATAAATAAATGTAGAAAAATACAACAATGCATAAATTAAGAAATTGAAGCATTACATTTTGTATTTTCAGTTTTTTTTTTACATTTGATCATAGATTTATTTTTGTATTTGTTTTTATATTATCTCTTTGTATATTTTCATATTATTTAGGCTTATCCTTATATTCAGCAGATATTTGCAGTCTAAAGTTTAGAAGTTAAAATGTATTTAGTAAGCAAAAATGTGAAAGTACCCATCCATCCACGACTAATTTTTTTTAAGCATTTAACTCGCAAGCTTGCTACATATGGCAAGTTAACTAAATCTTCAGAACTGCATTCACATACGTTTTGTTGATTTATGTCTGTAATATTACTTATTCATTTCGGTTATTTCACTGTGCCTCCGTTATCTTCCCTTCATACCAGTCAAGTTTTGGATTAAAAAATAAGGGAAATTTTACAGCCACCACCGCGTGCAGTCCCACCACCCTAACCAAGCTCTAGTATCCCTTACATTTGAAGTGAGGTGTTATAGCCTAAATGAAAAAGGGTATATATGAAGAGCATTTATTTAAAGGCGTATTTGCATATTTTCTGTTCATTTAACATTGCTTGTCTTTACATTTACATTTTCTTTTCATTCAACACATTCTTTTAATTTCATATTGCTTTTCTTTTACAGTTTTTTATTTCATGTCACATAACTTTTCTTTATTCTTTTAGTGAGTTTTGTACAAATTTGTTTCTTTAGGACTGTTTTGGAGTGTATTTAGCTCTTTTCACACAGACATTCCGGAAAATACACGGGAAAGGCATCCTGGATTTTTTCGGAATCCTTTCATTTTTTGTTCATTCACACTGCCATGATTGCCCGGCATCTGATGGTCCCGGAAAGACACGTGACCTGTTGAAAGTCCCGCCCTCTCTTCTACGCAGCATCTGAATTTTGCTAATTATTTATTATTTCTTTCTCCAAAAACCACTCACGTGCATTTTTGTTTATGATAAGACTACAAAGGAACGCGTGAACGCACAGTTCTATGCTGGTGAATGATCTCAGCTTCAGAATGGATATTTGACAAGCTCCCTGATCTCTGCTTTAATACAGTTTTCAGACATTTCTCATCGTGATTGTTTATATGCATTTAAAACCCACATTTTGAGGAGCTGAACGATATATCTTGTTGGGATGAGGCGCGGGTATTTTCGTTTATTATAGCTCAAATGAGCATGTGACGCGATATTCTTTTATGCTGCTGAATGATCTCCGTTTCAACGCAGTAAGTGACAAGCTAACTTACCTGATATCTGCTTCAGTCCAGTTTGCTGACATTTCTCTTAGTGAATGTTGTAAATCCCTCATTTTAAAGAGTTGAACCAACTTCATGTTGCCATGACACGCGCGTCCTCACTACGGCACGTGCGTCATTGTTTATGCGTCTCATTTATCATTTCCTGATATCTGCTTCAATCTAGTTTGCAACATTTCTCATGGTGAATGTTTATATGCATATTATCTCTCGTTGTAAGGAGCTGAACCATAACTTGTGTTGTATGACACGCCCATTACGGCATTGTTTCGGCTTCTTGTTCACACAGAGGGTTTTCCGTATATCTGACTAGGTCCTCTTTCCGGCAAAGATCCCAGAAGATTAACGAGACGAGTTTGTGTTCACACAGACACTTGTCTGGCAATTTTACGGGTATTTTCTGGGACCAAAGGTCTGTGTGAATGGGGTTTTTGTGGGCTAGGCCAGAGTGGTTAATTTTACATTAGAGTGAACCCCCCCACCCTGCTACTCTTCAGAAAAGTAAATTTGCTGACGCATTGATCGCGGTATTTACATGAGGGTTTTTTTTTTTTTTTGGGAGGAGTGCCTTCTGTCTCTGTCGTAGCATCCATCATCCGTTTCTGTTTTTTGTCGCGTAGTCACTCATCATCTGACCTCATTAACTAACCTCGTGACAACTGCCACCTTCAGTACCTGTAGTAGGCTATCGTGAGACTAGTGACAGAACTCAGATTAGGAATGTTTTTTTTTACTTTGCACAGGGTATTATTATTTTTTAATAACGCAGGTTAAAATACGGGAGATTTATGGGAAATATACAGGTGGACAGCGGGAAAGAAGGGTAAATACGGGACTTTTCCGGCCAAAACGGGATACTTGGCAGGTATGCTTATCTGTACCTTCTTGGTGCAAATGCTCTGACAAGCACCAAAGAAGGTAAGAATCTTGACCGTCTGGGTCAAAGGTGTACACACCCCACTGAGGTCTTTAAGGTTAAAAGAAACAGCCAGAAAGCGTATGTCACTAAACACTGTCTGTAAAAGAGGCCATGGATCAAAGCCTGCCTTTTCCCTTCGCAAATTATATTCTGCCTCCCCAGCGTCGAATTCAATTCTTTCTTTTTATCTGGGCTTTTATTTAGCTTTATTGGACACGGTGGCGACAAAACGCGCCTCTCTAACGGTGCACCGTTTGAATCATTTCACCCAATACCATTTCGTCATGTAAACTGACATTTTTTATATAGCTCTACGTCCTTTTTTTGCCTTATCTACTCAGAATAGCAGTCTTTCCACAGACGTGCTAAATCGACTCACGGTAAGCCTTTGGGAGCAACAGACACATTGTTTCAAAGGTATCCCGCTAAAAGCTTTTCACATTACATGAAGAAGATCGTGTTTAATGGCATGATGGCATTTACACCTACAGTATGGGGTTGATGCAACAGATGGTACTTGGGGCAATAGTGCTAGAGGGACATTCCGGGTACAAAGTCTTTCAATTAACCCCAGGATTGTTTGTCTTTAGGCGTGTGGCTTTTGGTTGACCTTATACTGAGTTACAGCTCCATGAAACTGACAGGGCTGTGAAAATATGACCTGCCTCAGGACATTGAGGCTTTTGACTAATCTTCAGCAGACAGGAGCAGCAATAATTGAGGGTGTCAAGATTAGGCAGCGAGAAATGATGCTGTCCCTGAAATGTCCAAGGAAACCCCATGATGAAAGTGAAGAGGAAACTAAGAGGAATGGACAGCTGACCAGCAGGCATGATACAAAGTGTGACAATGGTGACACGAAGTTTAACAAAAAAGTTGTTTGTTATGGTACTGTAATTTGAAACTGCTCTTGAAACAGAAACGGACCAATACCAAAGCTAATACAAACATGGCTAAACATTTCTTAATTTAAGAAAATAGTGAAGTCCAGCCAACTATTTTAAAAATTAATTAGATTTTAAAGGGCTTGCACAAAGAATAAATGGATACATTTGACATGTGTCATTTCGATTTAGTTAAAATACATTTTCAGCATTTGTTTAATAATAAATACAAATTTTGGTTTTGCTATCTAAAGTTTTGAAATGGCAGGAAGGGCAACTGTCTGTACAAATTATCAGTACAACTGTTATAATATGAAAAATTCAAAATAAGATTCTTTGGCATTATTTTGTGTTTGAAATCTTTTTTTTTTCTAAACAAATTTCACAAATATCAATAGTTGTTTTGGATGTTCAAATTGGATGTTCTCAAATGTCAGGGTGGTACAACCATAACCATGGGCCTTATATTAAGAAATAAGTAAAAACACTAAACATATCACATCACATTATCCAATAAACCCTACACTGTAATAAAATTCCGTAGAAATTACAATGTTATTGCAGCTGCGTTGCCGGTAATTTACCGTAGATTTACATTTATGTTATTTACTGGCAAGAGTTTGTTCAAAGTTAAATACATTTTAAATATTAACAAGTCTTTATCTTTACAGAATAAAACTATACAAAAACAGTCTCATGCAAAGCATTCTGGGAACCAGAAATCATCATCAACCTTTTTCTGTTTTTTGCTTTAGATTTTGTTTCCCAGAATGTTTTGCTTGATGCTGGTTTTTTTTTAGTTTTACTCTGTAAAGACAAAGACTTGTAAATGTTTAATGTTCATTTAACTTTGAACAAACTCTTGCCAGTAAATAACATAAATGTAAATCTACGGTAAATTACCGGCAACCCAGCTGCAATTTCTACGGAATTTTTTTACAGTGTAGGTGGTCTTTATGGCTTAATAAAAAGTCTCTCAAATACTGAAAAAATAGCTACTTTAATGTAATGCCTGTCTGTTACAGTTTCTGTGTCAGGTGTAAAGTTTGAGAAATGCTATTTTATATGCAATAGTTGTATTGATAATCACAGGCAAAAGCTTATACCAATATCCACTTAGATGTCATTGTAGAAAATATTTAATGAAAATTCAATGCAGAGGTCAGGATGTGCAACCAGAAAGTCAAAAGGCTATAAATGCTATAAATGCCCTTAACTCTTTCACCGCCAGCGTTTTTTTAAAAAGTTGCCAGCCAGCGCCAGCGTTTTTCATGATTTTCACCAAAGTTTAATGCCTTCCAGAAAATGTATATAAACATACAATATACCAAATGAAAGAACAGACCCTCTGCTTTTAAACAAAAAAAAACATTTCATCCTACCTTCAGTGGTTCTTTTGTAATCAGCTTTTGAATATGGGTAGGTTTCTGCAAAAAAAAACACATTTTGAGCAAAAAGCAGAGATCATTCCATTTTTGTGACGGACTTTTCATAGAGATCCCATTCAGAGCGATCTTTAAAACAGACACGGACATGCAGCCGCTTGCCATAGGGCAATACTTCCGGGTTTAAAAAGTTGCGGAAGGGCGCCACCTGGTGGATAATAGCGGAATTGCGGAAAGACGGAAAATCTCGTCAATGGCGGTGAAAGAGTTAAAGGAAAAGTTTGAACAAAAATTATATTAAACCCATGATTTACTCACCCCGAAGCCGTCCAAGATGCATATGTCCATCATTTTTCAGACAAACACATTTTCAGTTATTTTAGAAAATATTTTAAAAAAATATTTTAGAAAATATTTCCTTTGGTGTGTAAGGGGCTGATCACACCAAAAGCGTTTATGGCGCCTTTTTTGAATGATATTCTATGGGCAGGGAGCGTTTGTGCGCTGTTTATGCGCGCAGAGCGCCTTGCGGTTTTTGCCGCCAGCCGCAGCACTCGCTTTTGAAAGAGCGCTGAGAGCGGAGAAGCGCCCGAGGTCATTCGCGTCTTTCCATTGTCCAATCAAATGACGGTAACGCGAGTTATTTTTTTCCAATGTTAATCTCTTTTCTTGAACTACAAGAAACACACAGACTGTAGGCAACAGTTTACTTTCTGGGATTAGTGATGTAGACAAGACTGACATTATCATAATTCCTCCTGTTTTGATTCACAGCCTGTAAATTGTCAGCATTCCATTGTAAGCAAATCTTTCAAACATGGTAAGGAGCGTTACATTTCCAGCTGATGTCAGAGGTATTCAGGCCAATTAGGGACACAGTGCTTTCAAATCAATGAGTTTTGTACAAATCAATGCTTTTGAGGAAAGCAGTATATTTGAAGCTACAAAAATGTATGGTATGTGGAGATAATGTGTTTTTTAACCATAAATCACACATTGTATTATACCAAATACACAAAATAACATTATTTTTAGTAAAGTGCACTTTAATAATTAATAATGTTTATAATAATAATATTTTTAGTTTTAATAAATGCATTTCATTTTCAGGATTATAATTTTAAATGCCACTATTAAATAAAGCACGACACAGAAAGTGCATTAAGATTTATCTAGCGAATAGAAGACGATTGGTTGTATTTTCGTTTATAAAGTCGATTGGTTGTACCACCAGACATTTGAATGGGGATATTAAAAATATTGTGGGAAAAATCATTCAAATGTGCTGAAATATTGTTTAAAAAACAAACATTTTTAAACACATTGTTACTGACTCGAATGTGTTACATCCATGTTTTTTTTTATACGTTTTTAGGAGCTTGTTTTGTCATTGACCCATAGGTCTTTGACAAAACACTTTGCCAAAACTGCTTCCATCAATTTGAATGGGGACCATCTGTGAACAGCAGTTTCATTTAAGAACAGTCATTTAACAAAGCTCATTTGGACAGACATCAAGACTTTTTGTTTAAAGTCACGTATAAGTTATTATTTCCTGATGTTCAGCATTTAGCTTCATTACTTTAAATCTCAATGAGCTGTCCAATCCCTGATGGACAGCAACATGTCCCAAAGCATGATGATGCAATAACAATGAATCACTACACAGTATTTCACTATTCTCAGTATCCTGTGATGGGTTAGATTATATTGAAAACAGTGCATAATGAGTCTCAAAAGTTTAATTTGGATCTAGTCATACCATTGAAACATCCTCTATCATGTTGAGCTTGTCAGAAGCCTAAGGGAAACTCCAGCTGTGATAAGTTTTTTTTTCAACAAAGACTTTCTTCCTGCCACCCCTTCTGTATAGACCAGATGAAAAGTAAGAAGTACATGGTGAAAAGTACATGCTGTTTTTGTCTTGTGCGCATCTCTCTCATCTCTGTTGTAGAGCTCTAAAGCTATTTTAGAGACTTCCTGGCCTCCCTTACATCTTTCTTTGCCCTCAAGCTTTTTTCTTTGAGAATGGCTACTTCCAGGAAGATTCACACCACCTTTGTCTGGTTAAAAAAACCGTGATAGCTCCAAACAACAATTTCTCAGCAGTGTACTGGCTTGTGAATATTTTAGGACTGCTCCATGAATGCATTACAAATGCTATATAAAGTTCTCAAATTTGGAGAGATGCCAGGTAGATTTATTTTTAATATTATCCCTTATTTTTTAAATGATAAGATTTATGTTTTATTTATTTTTATATTTTGCATGTTTATTTGCAGTCATTCATTATTAATTTATTTAGTAAGCGAAAATGTGAAATTACTCATCAGTCCATGACTCATTTAGTTTAAAGCATTTAACTTGCAAGCTACAGAAGCAACATATATAGTGGCAAGTTAATGAGATATCCAGAACTGCAAATTGATGTATATAGTGAGTGTATAAACAGTTTGAACAGTAGTAGAAAGTATTTAATTTTAATAAATTGTAACTGTTGTTTCCAACAGAATTTAGTGAGATTATGGTGTTGCACATTAAAATGCCAATACCAGCTTCCTCCTAAAGGGGGTCGCACACCGGACGCACAGCTCAGCACCGCGCAGTGCCACACTGTTCTAAAAAAATTAAACACATTGTTTTCTATGAGTATACGCACAGCAGGTAGCGCCTGTCCCCAGTGTCCAGCTACGACTCAGGAAATTGCTCAAATCCCTGTCGCAGGACAGAGCGCCACTCACATAGTTTAACATTAAATAACATCATATTTGTCCCAAATCATTAACGATTGGCTGCTAACGTATATTTTGCATTTTTAAGTAGATGCTATCTGAATAAGCTATTTAATGTAAGCGTCCTGTGTGCGACCCCCTTAATTTAGAGCAGGGGTTCCCAAACTTTTTTTCCTGCGCACCCCCTTCTATGTCCCAACCGGGTTGGCGCACCCCCAATCCCCATTTTAAAAAAAATCCAAAAAAGCTTTATTTTCTCACCATAAATACTCATGTTTAATCATGCGCAAATAACCAAGGGCCGGTTGCTCTAGCCGGACGTTAAGAAGTTGGGTGTAATAGTCCTACGTCGGGCTTAGCTACGTCCAACATTGTGAAAAATATTTACGCCTATTGCACCATCTGAAACTACGCTCAGCGTAGATGATGCGCGCCCCCGTGTATGCGTTTAACCACTGTGATATTTAGACGCCATTCGAGTTTACTATGGTAAAAAACGTACACTTACTGCCGTCAGCTAATAGATGACATATGAGAGGTTTCCTCATGTTAACCAGTGCGTCACGTGCAGACCCATCAAACACATTAACGAAAGCCTTTACTGTTCGCACAAAAGGTGTATAATAGTTTGCAGATTCATTATAACAGCTCAAGTTTCAAACAAAATTAAATGAAAGCTTTTAATAAGTTCTCTACAGTAAGTATTTATGTATTTTATTATATAATTCATTGGCGGTCTCTTTACCATGCATGAAAACACATTGCTCGCGTATCCTGTGCCCATGTCTCGTCACATTTCATTATTTCTATTTTTGCCATAAAAAAGTCTCTCTCTCTTGGTCCCTCTCCTCCTTCGTGACTAACAACTTTATCATAAGACGTCCCACATGACAGTTTCCCTGATTTCAGTCAGTTAAGCATATTTATAATATATATGGAATGAATGAAACGAGTTGGCACGCATATAGCGGCTGCAGTGCATAACAGAAGAGCAGTGCGTAGAAAAAGACAGCAGCTGTCTTCTACGTTTCTATCAAAAACTAATAAATTATAGTTTTTTATTTAAAATAAAAGCGATTACAAAGGAAATGTTTACTGTTCATTTTTTTATTTATTTATTGTATGGAAAAATCCCACTTAAAGAAACAGACCGCCATTACATTTTTCCTCTCGCGCACCCCCTGATGGCAGCTCGCGTACCCCTGGGGGTGCGCGTACTACACTTTGGGAATCCCTGATTTAGAGGATAGACACTTCATAAGACAAGGATATGGCCTTAAAAGTCCATGATGGTAAAACCAAAATGAGACAATCTAGCCTACAGAAGGTTTCCTATCTGTGTCACCAGATGTGCAGCTGTAGGCAAACAGTAGAAATGTTAAAGATGAAAATTTCATTTTATAGAACATGACACACTTCTGAGATTAAACAACCCAAAAGTATCAAAATTAACCAACCTTAAACTAGAAAAATTAAATGCAACATACACATTGATGCAGCAGTAACGAACAGTAACAGGGACCCACCGAATACAAACTTTTTCTTAACTACGGTTTTCAATAAAAAGTAGCCATCATACACTGTCCCTTTTTATAAAATCAAGTTGAATTAGCTTAACTTATTTCAACTTCTTTTAACAATTTATAGCAACTAAACTTCTAAATTAATTGTAATTTCAAATTGATTACATTTGTTTTGATTAATTCAAATCAATAATAAATATATATGAACCTTGGGATACGCAACGTGAGAGGAACTGAGAGGAATTTTTAGGGTCGTATTTGAAAATAAGATGGCTTTATTTGCGAAACTGTGATGCATTCAGTTCCTACATGCAGCGCTCGCAGGACACAGGCTCTGAATTGGGATGCAGGGGTAACACACCATCCGTCCATCCGTCCATACCAAAAAGATAATAGTAATGTGCCTACAGCCGCCATTTACTACTATAATAAATCCATCTGCACTGAAACACAAAATATCTCTTCAGAGTAGAAGAAAGAACTTCAATATCTAAAATGTTTATAAGAAATGTTTACTTCACCCCTAACCTATTGGCGGCCCAAAACCATTACTTCAACAAACTGATTTCATTGAGATGTTAAAACTCACAACAACACACACACACACACGCACACACACACCCTGAGGTGGAGGCAATGTGTTTAACAATTACCACCCTGTACACAAGAAGGACATTCTGCAGGCTCGAAAAGGTAGAGATAACATGCTTTCCATTCCTATTAACAGAATATATTCTGTGAAAAAAAACAAGATAACAAGGTCATTTTGAGCACTCGTTGTGTTTAAACTTCAATGTCTAGAGACACAAATTATGCACACAGTATAAAATAAAAACAAACACATTATGAACGTTCCAAGGCTTTGGCAGTATGTCCTGCTGAATGCCTTGCATTTATTGGTGGTCTGCCTAGCTGATCCAAACATTTCAAAGTATGATGTATTTCCAATAATAATTAACAATAAACACTGTTTATTATTTGTGTATATATATATATATATATATATATATATATATATATATATATATAATTATTTTTGCCAAACACTTACAATAACATTAACTTCCCAGTCTTGCCCACGCTGTATTTTAGTATCTTATAGACCGGTTGCATTGTATTGCTGTTCATTTGAAAAAAAGTTCAACCTTTTTTTATTCCATTCCCCGCCAGCTATTTTTTTGAAAAGTTGCACGCCAGCAGTTGTTTTGATTTTCACAAAATGTCTTCCAGGAAAGGGGAAAGGGTTAAGTTCAAATAACTGGACATGTCAGCAATGGCACTGCTTCGGCAATATACTAAATCCTCATATGTATTTGAACATTCTAAGTAGATGTTTGACCCGGTTTGTTTAATCCACAACTAAGCTAAGATTTAGGGCAAAGTCCGAACTACTGTTGTGCCGATAGATGATACTATCGTGTATCAACGATAGTCAGAAATATGGCCGATAGTGGGCTTTCATGATGATAGTGGGCAAAAGTTATTTTTTGTCATCATAGTTTCACATTAACATGCGCATTGCATGTTTACTCACATGAGAGGGTTTGTGGGCTTCACTTTGTGCAAGATAGCTTACTATCGTGTATCGGTGATGTCACAGGCTGACAATAGGACGATCTCCCAATGGGGCATATCGCCCAACACTCGTTTGAACTTGGCTCTCTTAGCTCTTCCAGCGAATATAAATCTGAATCTAAACAAAGACATTTTTGAAAATTGTGAGCTTTTAACTATCTGGCAACCATTTGGGCAGTGCCCTTTTAATGCTCCTGCACAAAGCAAATCACTATGAAATGATTCACTGAGAATGGGTTGAAAGAAAATGACTAACCCATTGTCCCACAAAAGCACAGATCTGACCTAACAGGACACTTTAGGATAAATCTGAATAGAGAGTGTGAACCAGACTGCACTGCTTAAATGTTACCACCCAATTATCTCACTAATACTTATCTGTCTGATTGTGAAACAGGAACAATCATGTTCCAACATATACTGTAACACACTAACAAAGTTTGACTAACCAAAAAAGTAAAATGCCATGGCCAAATATTTTACTCTCCTTTACTCTCTTTCTCAGCCTGTTTGTGTACTTTCACAGTAATGGCTGTATTCATAATCATTCGAATGAATATAAATTGATTTGAATTAGCAATCGGAATCAGCGAATGAATGCATGGGGCTATTGAGAAACATCCCTGGGGCAAAGAGATGAAAACTAACAAAGATTGCATTGCTTAATGAAGCTCTTTTATTAAAAAGTCTTTAAAAACAGCAAAAATATTCTTATAATGTGAAAACATTTATACTCATTTTTATGCTGCATTTAGAGAGTCTCATAAACTTCTTTCTCTTTAGTATTTCTCATTAGCATACTGTTTCAGCAAGAATGCCAAATTTCACTTTTATGCAAGGAAAGTAGTATTGCATCGATTCAGCCTTCAGAATCATGAATATTGATTTCTCCACCCATGATGAGGCTGACTACAAAATATAACTTTACCATTGTGGGATTGAAAGAAGAAGAAACAGCAGTGTACAAAGAAATCCTTCCATTTATCAGCATAAATAACTATCACAGAACATTTGTCATTTGTAAAGCCCACAGTAGAAGTGAAATCAAGAGCAACCAATCAATACCAGTCATTGTAATACAGTATTTCAACAACAATTGGTAGGATACATTTAAATTCATTTTAGCACAATTATCATAACAATTAAAGGTAAAATAGTAAATTGCCACATTGCATATTTATACAGGTTTACTAAAACGTTTAAGAAATGATATTTGAAAATATCAGTGCAATTAATAGTGGATTAGCCTATGTGAGTCAGTGAGAGAAAATACATTCAATTAGATTTGTTTCTGACCTAATAAACTATGCAATGAGATTTTAACATTCATAGAGGCAAGGGCATGTGGCATGAAGAATGTGAATTGAAATTCCTCCCATGTAGCTTTTTTGACATCTGCCATTGCCCCCATAAAC
The DNA here is from genome assembly GCF_030506205.2 of Paramisgurnus dabryanus. Lineage (NCBI taxonomy): Eukaryota > Metazoa > Chordata > Actinopteri > Cypriniformes > Cobitidae > Paramisgurnus > Paramisgurnus dabryanus. The sequence continues at coordinate 6,192,887 of NC_133340.1, forward strand.
TTTAGCTGGCAACTGCACTATAGGCAGGGGTTTTCAAACTGGAATCCAGGGACCCCCAGGGGGGTCCAAGAGGTATTAGGAGATTCCCAGAAAATTTCAGAGAAAAAAAGCAACAAAAAAAAAACTATAATCTATGCAATTACAAATAGAGCTTTCATATATTTTTTTTCTATCTAACTATCTGTAACATTAAACAGCCTCCTACCATTGAAAAGTTTTTGGGTGACTTTTACTTAGGCTTTTTAATACACATATTACTATAATAGCACATTGATCAAAACTATGGAACTATGAAAGTCAATACTGTGACTGAAGAAATCCATTAGTTTGAGACCCTTGCATTACAGCATTTATCACTGACTGACATTCAGGTGCACCTTATCAATATTAAAGGTGAGCCTTAAAGTCAGTGAGTTTACATTTAATTTTGTATAAAGGTTTAATACAAATGAAAGATGAACATTAATTTGAACATAATTTTTTATATTATAATGTTTTATAGGAGGAGGCTAATAGACTTAGCAACTGTGTTTGTTTTGAAGTTTGTAGGTACAGACATTCGTTGTAGGCATTCTTTGCAGTTTATCCCAAGGCTTTTTTTATCATTCATACCGTTATCGGATTTATGCCATACCGACCGAAATTTGGAAGTATACCGGCGATAGAAATTTTGCCCATGTCGTCCAGCCCTAAACATTTATTTAATAGGTGTGCTTATGTGTAATTTCTTGCTATATAGATTTTAGAAACTTTTATTCTTGCTTTGTATCTTTTTAGTGTATTTTTACAGCCCTCTTTATCTCACTCCTCGGAAAACTGCTATGAAATAAGATTTATTGTCAATCAGCATTATTTGTTATACATATAAATATATAAATCCCTATACTGTATATATTTTAGGTAGGGGGTCCCTTACAAAAGGTTAATCATGTTTGAGGATGCTTGGCATCATAAAGTTTAATATCCCCTGCTATAGGGACATTGCTGTACACCTCTAATCTGTGACTGAGGCCCCAGGTTCTTTGCTACCTTTGTGCAGTGCACCTGGCAAAAGCAATACATTTCTTTTATAAAACAACAGTAATAATTTTTATCACCTCACCAGAGTACCTCATGACATACTGGAATGACAATAAAAATAAGATTTTCCTTATATTTACTGTAAAACACAGACAGAACTGTCAGGATGCCCGAATTGTCATTTAGAGTGAATGTCTAGTTTCTTTATCTAGTATTTCAAATATTGTTGACAGTTTCAATGTACTGTATAATAATAATAATAATAATAGCTTTTATTTATTGGCACATTCCAAGACACTCAAGGACACCGTAATATAAAACTAAGCAATAAAACTCATACTATACAACACACAAAAAGATGTTTCAAGAAATCAAATCATTGAAAGCTAAAGTTTTTATCTGAGCTTTAAAAGGAGAAATTAAATCCGGCTGACGAATATGGATTGGTAAGAAATGACAGAGCTTGGGTGCAGACTGACTAAAAGTCCTACCAACTCAATTTAAAATTTGGAATAGACAATAGGTCTGCTGAAGATAATCTCAAAGAATCAGGAGTATATACATGAAGGAGATCTGAGAGATATTGTGGGTGCCAAATTACTGTATGAAGAGATTTATATGTGAGAAGTAGTATTTTTTAATATACCTCATAACGGACAATAAGCCAGTGGAATGCCTAGCTGCTGAATTCTGGATTAACTGTAATTGATGAAGTTATTGTTGAGAAAGGCCAAATAAGAGGGAGTTACCATAATTAATTTGGGATGTAAACAATGAATGGATAAGTATTTTGGTGCTATGTTAAGAGATTGAAGAACAAAGTCAGACAATATTTCATAGATGAAAAAATATGTTACTAATATGTGAACTAAAAGAAAGCAGAGCATCAAATGTTACCCCAAGACTTTTTACCTGGGTAGAAAGGTTCAGAGGTGTATAATACTTAAGTATTTTTGTTACATTTTCCAAGCATCTGTGCTTTATCAGAGTGTTTGTCTTGGGAAAAAATTTACTTTTCTTTACTAAAAAATTTCCACTGCATTCTAAAGCATAGAATCATACTGTGTATTCATTATATATTGCATATTAAAATTGATTTAATGCCTAATTACATAAAAATTGTGTACTTTTACTTTCTTGAGTAAAAGTACGATTTTATTTTTTTTTACTTAAGTAAAAGTACAAAAAATTACTAGATGTTTAATGTACTTAAATATTAAATATAAACCAAAAACTTGAAATTATGAAATGTAGTGCAGTAAAAATTATGATAATGTGTTTTGGAATGTATGTTTTCCAAAGAAAAACACTAATAAAATACGATTAAATGAAAATTTACTTTTATGCAGAAAGTACAAATACTTAAGTACTATACAACTCTGGAAAGGTTAAACAGGCAATTATCAATACACATGGTGAAGGGTTAAGTTTTAGAAAATAAACAGTACTAGATCCACAGGGAGGGCTTCAGTTTTATAAGTATTTAAATTTAGAAAGTTATTTGTCATCCATATATTGACATTTTGCAAACAGCTGGTGAGGTCTAAAGGGGAATGAGAGGCATAAGGTTTTGTGGAAATATACACTTGTTTATCATCAGCGTAAATATGAAAACGAATACTATAAATATGAAAGATGCAACCAAGGGGTAAAATATAAATAAAAGCGGCCCCAGCACTGAACCCTGTGGAATGCCTTGAGCTACTGAAATGGGCTATGAGCAATCATTATTAATCTGTACAAAATGTGTCTTGTCACTTAAATAGGAAGAAAACCAGATGAGTGCGTTATCAGTAACAATAATGCATGCCAGTCATTCTAATTATATTGAGTGACTAATGGTATCAAAGGCAGCACTAATAATCTTACAAAACAAGAATAGAAAACAAACCAGAATAAGCAGCCATAAGAAAATCATTGGTCACCTTAACAGGAGCTGTTTCAGTACTACTGTATGTATATCCTATCAACCACAAAGAACAGCTACATTAGCCCATAACACTTTAATATATCGAAGGACACAGAACAAGTCCTTCTATAAAAGTACAAACTATATGTTTCTTGTATAGTGGGAGTAATTCTTAAAAATGGTTACTTGTTGATACAGACATAAACATTACTCATCAAATTTCATTTTACTCTTTAATAATGTCAAGATGTAACACCAGCCTGAACTCACCAAGGATGTACTGTACTCCCACCTTAACAGCATTAAAACATGAGTAATCTGCCTGTCAGTTCTTTCATCATGTTGCTTCATAACCCTGATTTACAAACAAACTAAATCCTGAAAACAGACAAATAGTCCAAGTTATCAGGAAAAGACGAACCCTAATGAATAATACATCTGCTGTTGTGTTTAGGATGTGTTGACTTACTAAAGAGGTGAAAAGAGCTCTGGTGAAAACTTTTAATTGTTTTGGAAGAGCTGCAAATAAAAGATCTGGCCATGACTGCAAAAACAGCATCATCTCTGAGAGGTAGGACAAATTATCATCCTTGTAAAATAGTTATGAGTTGCCTTGAGATGTAACATCGTAGCTAAGTGCTTAAACACACATAAATATAAACTGGTATATAGCAATCAGTTGAGAAATGTTTTTCTTCCCTTTTAAAAGTAGTATAAATTTGCAAAGCATTATGGGTAGCAGGATGGTGGAGTATACACCATACAGATTTTTTTTTAAACAGTTCATTCATTGCAACCTTGTGTTCCCGATTGAATACGCTATGAGTGCTAATGAAAAGTCACACTTTCTTGCACAGAAAGGTTAAACTGAAGTGTCGGAATTGTGCACGTAACCGGATCAAAATAAACTTGACAACTGCTGAGCCGATGCAAGCTGACAAAAGGCCAGCCCTGAACCAATAAACAAGAGCAGAAATCAAGTTTACTTAAGCTTAGTAGCTTCTGACGGAGGTTGAGAGAGGGATTGCCAGCATATTTTTAGCATGCCGTTTAATTGCCATTTTCACCTTTTCATGTCAGAGCCATTTAAAATAAAGAGCTGACTCGAACCAGCTGTAGTCTCTGTGGACGTACCCTCTTCTGCGCGTTTGATGCTCGTCCAGACAGAGCACCGCTGCCTGCCGTAACCCTGACAAAGTTCATTTGGTCCGCCTACACCATGTCCCCAAGAGTCCCCCCCTCTAAACATGACAGCCTCCGGGCTGCATCTGTCCAGTTTCCTTCCTGAACTGCTCTTCCCACAACATTTAATTGCTGTCTTCTATCATCTAGCAAAGAAGCATCTGACCAGCATCAGAGGCATTTCAGGCAAAGCAAAAGAAGCACGAATTGAAATCTCTTACAAAATGAAAGTTTTGCTTCAAAAGACATATAAGGAGCTCACATGAAAATTCAAGAATACATTTACAATTTGTGTGTGTTAAAGGAAAACACCACAGTTTTCCAATATTTTGCTATGTTCTTACCTCATCTTAGACAAATTAATACATACATTTTTTTTTTAATGCTTGCCCTTAATCTTTGTACAGTGCGACGTGAATGTGTTAACATTTAGCCTAGCTCCATTCATTCCTTAGGATCCAAACAGGGATGAATTTAGAAGCCACCAAACACTTCCATGATTTCCTTATTTAAAGACAATTAGATAAATTACTAATTACACTAGTAAGTATGGTGGCACAAAATAAAACGTGCCGATTTTTTAAGTGGATAAAAATGAGAACTACACTCATCTAAAGGATTATTAGGAACACCTGTTCAATTTCTTATTAATGCAATTATCTAATCAACCAATCACATGGTGTCATGGTCTTGCCAGACCTTTTGTACTAATATCAGGTCTGAGTACAATTGGCAAGACCATGACAGTACTATGTTCTGTCTGGGGACACGTGGAGTTATATTGTGTATGTGGCTTCCACGTGTTCCCAGTGTCTTGTTGCTGTCATGGTCTTGCCAGACCTTTGGGTAAGATTCAGGTCTGATTTCAGAGGGCAAGATCATGGCAGCATTGTGTTTTGTGTGGGGACACGTGTTTCACATCATGTATTTGTGTCACGTGTTCCCAGTGTCTCGTCACTTTTACCCTACTCCCTTATGTACTCGTGTCTTGCGTAATTAATTATGTTCACCTGTTCCCCATTGATGTTGTGTCTTTATAATGCCCTCTCGTTCTCTGTCGTGTGCTTGTTCGTTCGTCCAGATTCAGTGTTTGTAATTCCCGTTATCCGGTCTACCTGAATCGTGTTCTGATCCTTGTTATATTGTTCCTGTGTTCTCTGTTCCGTGTTTCATCATGTTTAGTTATCATCTGTTTTACCCCCACGTGGGTTTTTGTGTTTGCTGAAATAAACCTTCAGTTTATTATTTACTTTTTGTTGTGTCTGCAATTGGGTTCTCTTTTGTGTAAAGCGAACGTGACAGAACGAACAAGCCTAACAGAACCCAGCAGATATGTATACCGGTAGTTGCCTGGCGATACGGGGAAGGGGTTCCCGTCCCGCATACGAGCCGGGTTACGAGTTTTATGACCCGCTCGTATGCGGACCCGAAGCCAACGCCAGACAGAGACCAGCCGGACCTGCCGGATCCCGCCCGACACCGCCCAACCTGAGAGGCATACTCACCGGGGCGATCAAGCTGGGGAGATCGGTTCTCGTCTCCCCGGCGCCGGAGACTACTCCTGCGCCCGGTTCCCATCCTGCACTCCCTGCCTCCAGACGGAGGAAGAAGAGGACGAAGGGGGCGTCGGAGCAGCTGCTGCAACCGGCGCAGCCAGAGACTCATCAGCCGCCGGCGCAGCCGGAGAGACGTCACCCGCCGGCGCAGCCGGAGACGCCTCACGCCTCAGCACGGCCTGAGACGCGTCACCCCTCAGCGCAGCAGCAACAGAACTTTAGAACTTATTTTGGTCACCATGGACATTTTACTCACAATGTTGTTGCCCCACCTCCCCTCCCTTGTATGTTATTTTTGTTAAATCACCCCAACCCGTTTGTTGTGTATGCTTGTTTGCCCTTAATGTTTATTGTAATTTTTTCTTGGGTGTTCTCTGTTGTGCAGTCTCTCGTGTCCCCATTGATGTTGTGTCTTTATAATGCCCTCTCGTTCTCTGTCGTGTGCTCATTCGTTCGTCCAGATTCAGTGTTTGTAATTCCCATTATCCGGTCTACCTGAATCGTGTTCTGATCCTTGTTATTTTGTTCCTTTGTTCTCTGATCCGTGTTTCATCATGTTTAGTTATCATCTGTTTTACCCCCACGTGGGTTTTTGTGTTTGCTGAAATAAACCTTCAGTTTATTATTTACTTTTTGTTGTGTCTGCAATTGGGTTCTCTTTTGTGTAAAGCGAACGTGACACATGGCAGTTGCTTCAATACATTTAAGGGTGTGGTCCTGGTCAAGACAATCTCCTGAACTCCAAACAGAATGTCAGAATGGGAAAGAAATGAGATTTAAGCAATTTTGAGCCTGGCATGGTTGTTACAACCGAGGTATGCAGCAAAGCATCTGTGAAGCCACAACACGCACAACCTTGAGGCGGATGGGCTACAACAGCAGAAGACCCCACCGGGTACCACTCATCTCCACTACAAATAGGAAAAAGAGGCTACAATTTGCACAAGCTCACCAAAATTGGACAGTTGAAGACTGGAAAAATGTTGCCTTGTCTAATGAGTCTCAATTTCTGTTGAGACAATCAGATGGTAGAGTCAGAATTTGACGTAAACAGAATGAGAACATGGATCCATCATGTCTTGTTACACACTTTAGGCCCCTTAGTGCCAATTGGGCATCGTTTAAATGCCACGGCCTACCTGAGCATCGTTTCTGACCATGTCCATCCCTTTATGACCACCATGTACCCATCCTCTGATGGCTACTTCCAGCAGGATAATGCACCATGTCACACAGCTCAAATCAATTCAAATTGGTTTCTTGAACATGACAATGAGTTCACTGTACTAAAATGGCCCCCACAGTCACCAAATCTCAACCCAATAGAGCATCTTTGGGATGTTGTGGAACGGGAGCTTCGTGCCCTGGATGTGCATCCCACAAATCTCAATCAACTGCAAGATGCTATCCTATCAATATGGGCCAACATTTCTAAAGAATGCTTTCAGCACCTTGTTGAATCAATGCCATGTAGAATTAAGGCAGTTCTGAAGGCGAAAGGGGGTCAAACACAGTATTAGTATGGTGTTCCTAATAAACCTTTAGGGGGGTGTATGTAAGTTAATTGAAAATAAACAGTGTGACATGATATAGCCCCAGTCTTATATAAATTTGGTTTCCCTGGACGGCCTACATATAAATTTGGTTTCAATGGACAGCCTACAAGTTGGCCTGTCCAGTCCACTGAACAAAGTCCGAACAGCCCCTGTGGCCAGTCTTAGCCTGGTGTACTTCAAAGCAGGGGCTGCGGTATGAAAAGTTGTTATAAGTTTCCAAAACCTGCAGCATTACAATACGCCAGAAAGAGGCCCAAGGAAGTCAAAACACTGTAAGTGGACAGAGATGTCCCAGATTAATCTTGGAAAACAATGGAACTCCAATACCCACAAAGCCTAAAGAAAAAAGCTTGGATCTATTTCCCTGGCTTCTGAGGGCTACGCGAAAGAAGAACAAGTTCAGAAACTTCTGTGTCATCTGGCATCTAAATCAATAGCGGCTGCAGAAACGCACAGTCCCCTAAGACAATACTTGCGGGTCCAATCCGAAGCGTGCCAATTGCTTTACTGGCAAGGGCGTGCTGCCATGAATTATAAGTGCGACATTTGCACACTTCAAAATAAAGAAATTTGAGCTTGAGTAAACAGAGGAAAACATGAAATGAATAGGGTATATGCAGAAAAATTGGGCAGAAAAAATTTGAGAGATAATACGACAAGCATCTCAGTGCAATCAAAGGAAGTGTTTATCATTTTCAAGGATCCACTTTTTTTCTTGTGACTAAAAATAAATAAATAAATAAATAAGGAAAAGCAATTTTATATAAATGCTTTTGAGATTTCTTATTTATTTATTTATTTATTCCGTTTCTGAATATTCTTTTGTGGAACCCCCTGCGGCCATATTTGGGACACCACAGCTGCCATTTCATGTCTATATTTAAAAATAATTGATTCATTCTTGAATGATGAGGAGCCACATTATCAAATGCTTTGTGATCAACAATGAACCTAATAATCTCAACATAACAATGACAGTGTAAAATCACAAAAGCTTCATGCAGAATTATGCCAAATAAAAAGTCTCTGTATTGTCTGGTTCATTGTTTTACAATGGCACATTTACATGTCTGTGCGCCTATTTATGCGTGTTGGATCTCTGATTTAAAATCTGTCATTTCAAACCATAAAGGGTGGAACAAAAGATATGTGGTTGACTCGACTACCCATTTGAGCAAATCATGATATTTTCTTTCTAAATGTCATGAGTCCAACTCTTTAATGCCACCATAATTCAGAGCCTGAACCATATTCTTAAAACTGAAAGGGATCATGTAAACAATCTTCCCATATTTAAGATCTGTGATATGATATTACATAAAGTCTATAGAAAATCCTCTTTAGCTGTAGGAGAAATGTTTGCATATGTACAGTACTGTGCAAAAGTCTTACAGGAGATTGTCTTAGTATTAAAAACAATATAAAAGTATAAGCTGAAGTGTCAAGTATTTTGGGTAAACTCCCCTTCCACTTGAGAAATAGCAGACAGCTGCAGGATCTCTTAAACTTGAATTCAATTAAATCATAATTTTTCATTTTAATCGAATGACTTCATCCTCCTCAAAAAAGCTCAAGATGTGTTTAGTGCCTAAAAAGGTCACAGTAAATACTCACTGATGCCTGAAGAAGACATTTAGTGGTTTTGTTTTTAATTTTGTGTACATATTTCCTGTATTGTTTGTTTTTTTCTTAAAGGCGGGGTGCATGATTTTTGAAAGGTCGGGCCGAGTACCAACACACACTTGTAGCCAATCAGCAATAAGGGGTGTGTCTACTAACCGACATTGTTGCCTGGGTTGTGTATGTGTGGGGCGGGTCTATCAAAAGAAGGTCCAGATTCTATTGGGGTAGGGGCGTGTTTGTTTAGGTGATTTTAAATGTCAACATTGGCTTTTAGAGATCATGCACCCCGCCTTTAATAAAAAGAGTGAAAAATAAATATGGATTGACATTAAAACTTTGCTAAAACAACAAAGCTAGTGGTGGTGGTCTTAGACTTATTCAGATTCGCAAGTGTGTATAGTTAAATTCAACTTTATTGTAAAACATTGCTATAGTTATGCAGCTGGTTGCCAGTAACTTACTGTAGATTTAAATGTAAGTTTACTGGCAACAGTTTGTTCAAGGTCAAATGAACAGTAAACATTAACAAGCCTTTATTTTTACAGAATAAAACTAAAGTAAAAGCCTCATGCAAAGCATTCTGGGAACCAGAAATCCTCATCAACCTTTTTCTGTTTTTTTTTCTTCAGATTTTGGTTCCCAGAATGCTTTGCATGAGACTTCTATTTAGGTTTAAAAATCAGCTGCCAGTACTTATGTAATTTCTACAGAAATTCTTAACGTTGTTATTTTAAGGGATGAACAAATTACTATTACTTAAAAAAAAACTTTAACATATAGTTTTGATACTCAAAGACGAGTTTTAGGGGATCACATTATAGATGACAGGTGGACTTCAAATAATTTTTTTTTTTTTTTAGTTTTGAACAGGAAAACCAAAGTATAAATAAACAATACATATTATGGACACGACTCTATCCCTGGTCCTTGAGGACACATGTAAGTATGCTGTGTAAATCACCTTGAAAGCGGGCAGGATTTGTGACACTGTTGATGATAAACAATAGCTACCTGCCAGCAGTTTTCACAATCTTTCACTTCGGCACACACACATCAGTTGTTAGCATATGCGTTAACTGGTGGTCTGAATGGAATGACAGTGAGTAAATGGGGGGGGGGGGGGGTGAGTGTTTTTTCACCACAATACTGATATTCATGTTTATCTGGCTGTCCAGTGCCCATCTTGAAAAGCATACATTTGTATAGAAACCTTGTGGGTATGTTTACAATGATTTGCATTTGGTTGCAGGCCCTTGTGCTTAGCCCAAAATATAAATAATTTTGGTCTGATTTTCAGAAAATTACCATTGTAATTTCACAAGCGTCTCATTTAGAGGACCCTGAGGGATCTCTACACTGTCACAGATTTGCCAAGATCCAAAAACTGCATAAAAATCTAACAAAAGCATATTTATAGAAAAATACCCATATTTAAGAGTTTATAAAAGTAGGATATAGGATGAAAAGTTTTTTCCCCGTTTTGTTTGTTTGTTTATTGTTTGTATTAAAGCAGATAATCTGTTCCTTCATTTGTGTATTTGTTTATGTATATTTATATATTTTTAGAAGAAACTATTCCTGGAAGGCATTTTTTGAAACTTTTGTGAAAATCACAAAAAATGCTGATGAGGAATGGGTTAATAAGTCACAAACTTCTCTGCTGTGTCCTGCTGACAGGCGCGGTGGGAGCGTGCAGCAGGTAGCGCAACTTATGAATCACCCGAAGGCTAGACCGTCTCATTTCAGTTCTCTTCGTGGACTGCCACCTTCAAAGACCGAGTGCTCGCCTTTTGAGGTCGCGTCCTTAGAAGATCGCAGCCCTTGAATTGGGACGCTACAGTGTATTGTTGAATCATGCCTTTGAAGTAAAGCAAGCACATTTAGAATAAATTCAGGCATTGTCCGTCCGCATCTATATTGCTTTATTAAACTGATGATTGATTAACTCTTTCCCTGCCTTTGACGAGTTATCTTGTCATTTAAGAGAAAACATTTGCATGAAAAAAACGTGGTCCTGGTGAGTTTTTAGGGTAATCTGTAATACCGCGATTATCCACTAGATGGCCAATTTATAAAAAACTGAAGAAAAACAAATATGTGTATGTTTTTATAATCAATCTTAATCTGATCGCTAACAAAATTCCTTCACAAAAATGCAATTATTAAAGCTTTTTGCCAAAAGTTTTCTATTTTTGAAGAAGAATGACCATATTTAAGAGTTTATAAACAGAGAAAAAAATCAAGATAGGATGAAACGTTTTTCCAGTTTCCAGTAAAGCAGAGGGTCTGTTCTTTATTTTATATATTTATATGTTCATATATTTTTAGAAAACATTTATTATGTCTATTTTGTACTTATTATTTTATTGATCATGTAAAAATGTATCTTCATAAATGCGCTTCCCTTGCTATCTAGTACTAGCAAGACAGGTGCTGGAAAAGAAGTAAGAGATCTGCTAACACAAAGGTCCTGAGTTCAAACCAGAAAACAAATGATGACTCACAGGATAGCAAGGAGGGCACTTAACCCCAGGTTTCTCTGAAGTGCCTGCCTTAAAAATGCGGCTACACTGAAAACAATGTGCAGGTTCACATCCCACAGCTTTATGTTGACTGCTGACAACATATTTGGCTTAGTCATCAGAAGATCAGACAGACGGTGAAGATCATGGTGTATCGTCAGGTTCCACACAAATATGACTCATGAAACGGAGGAAGAACATCAATGGTTTTAGTTAAAACAGATGTGCAGCATCTACAGCCCAACACTGAGTAATACATACCTACTTTTATCCTCTTTGACCTTTATGAAAATCCGGCATTGCATATACAGCACTATGTCTTCTATAATCTACCTCAAAACTGAAAACCAAAACAAGCTGACATCTGCACAAAGTAACTTTGTCTTCATTTCAGTCAGCACTGTACGCTTATATCTCAGCTCATTTGAATGTACAAAAGCAGAGATGTACCATAATATATTTACTGCCGCAGAAGACAAATTGAAAGCGGCTCAGATTAGCTGTTTTCTGCGGTGTGTTGACTCAGATTGGTTGAATTATGCAGTTTAGAGGCACTGCTCAGTCTAAAGTAACGAAAAACACCCACCACATTTCAGTGGAGAGATAAGGCAACGAGGGGGAGGAGGGGTCCTCTTGTCCTAATGGAAGTCTATTAATTGCCTGCATTAGACTCAAATTTATGCATGAAAAATGTCAGCAGTAGAATGTAAATGCAGAGGGGTAATGGACTCCTACAGACGCTGTGCTTCTTCTCTCCATTAACCTAAATGCCTATAGGTTGTTTTATGTATCTTAAAAATGAGCCAGTAGTGTTTGTATGCAAAACACTGGCAATTAACTTTCATCGGATGCCATTTGCTATGCTTACCGCACTCGGTGCTTTATATATTGTACTGTAGCTACATTAGACCCGAAACGAAAAGGGTAGATATGAAGCAGTCGTGCAGAAATAATGTTTTACTTTCTGGGGACAATATTACCAGGCCAAAAGAGCAGAGCCATGTGCTGAAAATGACTTTCGAAATGCACTTAATAATTTAGCAAAAAGCATTGCAATCTTATTTCTGCGAATGTGCCGTTTCTCATTAGAAATGCATTTAGTAAATAATTAATGTTTTGAGAAACTTTCAATAGGCAGACCAAACTGATGAGCATGTTTTCTTTGTCGCATGGGGGATACGGTTTCCAAAAAAAGACAGAGTAACAGACGGAGGAGGGATGGCCAGTAAGCTATTTTTCAGTTTTCTCAACTGTTACTTCAGGACTCAGATTTGGCTATCTTATAAATGTCAGACGAATTAGCACCAAAACACTGTAGCTTTTGATTGGATGCACAGCCTGCGGCATCAACAATAAAGATGTGGGAATTGTATCTTCTCTTCTTTTTGAAATGAGCTATGAACAATAACCATGCACGATTATATGGTTAACTTATGTTTATTAATAGAAATTAGTATAGTTTCTCACTCGAAGACAACCTGACAATAGGCTTTATGCCCAGCTGCACTACTTCCTGAACTTCAGCCAGCTCCTTGTTTCCTGTCTGCCATTATTGGACAAACTGATTAACCCAGGTGTGCCTGACCTCAGTAGTCACAAACAAACTGATTAATCCATGTGTGCCTGACCTCAGTAGTCACAACAACAATAATCAGACACACCTGGATTAATCAGTTTGTCCAATAATGGCAGACAGGAAACAAGGAGCTGGCTGAAGTTCAGGAAGTAGTGCAGCTGGGCATAAAGCCTTTTCCATTTGAAGATGTATGAGATCTTTACAACTTAAAAAACCTAAATAACATGTAATTGCATCGCAGAACTTAAAAAGTATGTTAAAATCAACATGATTTGTACATTAGTGCTAATAGTATCAGCTATTTTAATAACATTTTGCCTTAGTCTACACCTGTGTCAAATGTACTTGTTAGTTTTGTTTATATTTTAGAGATAAAATGAACTTCAAAAAGTTAGGAACGTCACCAAAATTGCATTTGTACCTGAAAATTAAGGACTACCATCATCCTCAATTCTTTGCCACACACTTGTTCCAGCATATCTTGTCCTCGGCACCCCATGTTCAAACAAGCTCTTATGCTTAAAATGTGTGAATTCAGTGGTACTGCTGTACCTGCAATTAGGGTTGCTAAATTCAGCAGGCAAGTAAAATATGAGATGATCATACCTCTTTATAAAAAAGTGTTTCAAGTATTTTGTTTTGTCAGGTCTTTATTTAAATTTTCTTGTTTTCATGTCTCTTGTTTTCCTTTGTTCTGATGTGTCATGTTACTGTGGGTTCACATGTCCTAGGTTTTCATTGGTTCGCAAATGTGTAGCATTTGTAAACAATTTTTTGCTGTCATTTTTTTTGTTTAATCAACTCATATTTATAAGTCATTTCAACTTACTATTATTTATTTTGACTAGAGATTATACTATAAATTATTAAATATAGTTGAAACATGTCAAGTTCATTTTATAAGTTGTAGCAACTTTATTGCATCTCTTCACATCTCTTGCAGCAAATGTGTGTTTAAATTCTGTTTGGTGAGTTAATGCATTGCCTTGCCTTGCCCAGCCCTGCCCCGCCTTGCCTTGCATTATTAATTTCTTTGTTTATGTTAAGTTAAATAAACTGCACTTACTAGTTCTTACTACACTTAAAAAATTCCTTGTTGTATTTAACTCATTTTCTGCCAGCCTTTTTTTTTTAAAGTTGCCCTCCAGCATTTTTTGAGATTTTCTTCTAAAAATATATAAACATATAAACAAATATATCAAATGAAAGAACACTGTACAAAAAATTGCTGCCTTTTTGTTAAATCAACTCAGATTTACAAGTCATGTCAACAGAGATGAATTGTCTCAACTTATACAATATAGTTGAGAAAAGTAACTACTCACCTGTAGTTATAACAACTCATCTCTAGTCAAGATAAATAATAGTAAGTTGAAATGACTTGTAAATCCGAGTTGATTCAACAAAAAGTTTTTAAGGCAGCAAAGTATTTTTTACAGTGAACAGACACTCTGCTTTCAAACAAACAATAAACAAACAAACAAACGGGAAAAAAAACTTTTTAACTTTTTTTTTTGGCAAAAAGCTGAAATAATTGCATTTTTGTAAAGGACTTTTGTTAAAGACCAGATACAGAAAGATTATCAAAACACACAGAGTGTAAAATTAATGAATATTTTTTGCTTCAGTTTTTTATAAATTGGGTAAGTTTAAAAAAAAAGCTGGTGGATAATTGCGGTACTACAGATAACCATAAAAACACACCAGGGACATGTTTTTTTCTTGCAAATCTTTTCTTTTATTGACGAGATAACTCGTCAGTTACTCGTCAATGGCGGGGAAAGAGTTAAATGTTTAAGTTTAATACAATTTATAAAAAAGCTAATTCAACTTTTTTTAGCAACTTCTCACTTGTTAAGAAAGTTTAAATTAATTGTAAATTCAAGTTGATTAAACTTACAAATTTAAGTGCAACAAGGAATTTTTTACAGTGAATGAAAAATGTTTGAAAATGTTAAATTAAAAATGTACAAAGGATATTATAGTTTTTGTTTGTTTGTTTGTTTGTTTGTTTGTTTTGTTAATTTAATTTAAGAAAACTTAATTCAATTATGTGCAACCGGTTTCCACAAGTTTTTTTTTCAGTGTCCTCGTCTCTCAGTGGATTATGTTACAAAGAAGGGCATTCCAACTTTTTCAGTATAGGCCTACATCAGTTTCGGCAGTTACGTATGTATAAAAATAACTTTTTTACTAGACCCAAATGATAAAATGTCTTGCTTAACCAAATGCACAATTTAACTCTCTTAATTTTATTATCATACTAAAATGTTATGTTCCACACAAACTATCTGCCTAAGCAAAATGTCCCCTTATAGAAATGTGCAGAACAGAATGTGTTATTTTCAGTGCATGTAGTCATTCTTATTTTCTTACAGTAAGTACTTAAAAAATGCAAATGTCTTGTACTTTGCAATAATACTTTGACAAGTTCAGCTAATTTTTACGACAACGAGACGCCGACTTTTTTAATTACAGTAAATATCACAAATATAGACATGTTTTGGTTTATTTACTGTTAAAATGAACAGTGTAACAGCTGGTAGCGTACAAAGTAGCGCAGCAACACAAGCCACAACATGTGCATAAGATCAATCTTTAATTAACTATACACACTATACACAGATATTACTATCTGCACACTGTACTGAATTTCACATCCTCTAATTTATGTACAAGCTGTGTTTCGTGTATGATGTACTGTAAGTAAATATGAAGCACTACTTTGGTGGGCAAATCTGTATTATATGTAACAACCCATAGGCTTCACAGTGAACACAGAGCACTGAGACATTTTTTGTTTTTACGCCGGAGGATCCACATTCACCACATGATGATTACCATTGCTACATTAACTGGAACTTTAGGCAGCTTACAAAAGAAATCTCTCTGTGTTCTTTCCATCTTCTCTCTTCAGCTGTATAAATTTAGTGTGCATGTTTGCTCCCTGTCACGTCACAAGAGAGCACAATGAAAGGGAATGACTAACAGGGTAATTTTAACTAATTTAAACAATAAAGTTGAAGCAGGCATAGTACTTTGCAGAAATTTGCGTTTTGAAGAAAACTGAAAACAGTTTGCACGAGCTACATTTCCATCTTACAAATGTTTAACATTTTTGTACACCTTTCTTGTGCCCATATGCAATGTTTCATAATAAATCCTTTATGATGATACAAAGCTAAATGATTTTATAGGCATGAAATGAAAAGTGCATTACATAAGGAACTTTGTACATTACCATGCAAGGAGGGAGCTAGATTCACACGCTAAACTAAATATTTTAAAATAACTACAATATATAATGCTTAAACCACATTGCTGCTGGAGGCACATTAAAAAGATGTGAGAGGTGAGAGGTAAACATCAAAGCTGTCTGCAGATCAGCATCTATCTGGTCTATTCAGTTGCAGTAATGCTGAACACTGGCTTCTGATTTCCCTGGAGTATGAAAGCTATCATATCACTCAAGTTTCCTTTTTAAGTTTGTGTTGAAGTTGCAATGGGCAATCGCCTGATGTTGACATTCAAAGCTTATGAGGTTGTAAAATTCCCCATCACTTACAGGTGCGACGGTGTTATTATGAATCAGTCCCTTTGCATCAGTGTACAAAGGCTGTCACAATAAGGGACCGCCTCAGTTATTTTGCAAATGTGTCATAATTAAAGCTAGAGACATGACCTTTCACAAAAGGTCTTATGGAAGCTACAAACTATCACTGATGCATGCCCAAGTACTGTGTAAAAAAAGTTGCATCTGCAAAATTAATCTCAAACCTACCATAAAAAGCAGAACACCTTGTAATATCACATGCAAAAATAGCTGCTGTATTATTTTTTTCACTTTGCTTGTTTACATTTGCAACAAGGTATACATTTCCATTACTAATTCGAGGCTCTTAGTGTGTGTTATTAGACATTTTTATATACTGCAACTTTATTTATTTATTTTATCCACTTAGGATTGAATCAAACTTGAACCTGTTTCATGGAACGACCCAGTTTAATGCTAATCTTGGACCTTTTTTTAGAGCTTTAAAATCCAATATGATCTATAAATACAATTCGGTCACTCCCTAATCTATTTCTTTCCATCTTCTATGCATCAATACAGAAGCATACTTGATAATAATCAGAAATAGATACCGAAGAGTCATTGCACAGGACACTGCTGGACTCTTTTTGATCTTAACACCAACTGGCATAGGCAAGATTTTTCGACAGTGGCAAGCCTAAACTGATTCAATTTACATTTGTTAACCTTATCGAGGAGAAAAAGACACTTTGAGATTCATAGTCACAGCTGGGACACGTTAGTGACAAGACACTTAATGAAAGCAGTCCTTTAAATCTTTTCAGTATTTGTTTGACTAGTTGCATTTCCATTTTAATAAAGCTGTCATGTAAGACAAACTGTTTTTAAAGGAACCCGGAGAGGTTTTCTGTAACCATTTACATCACTGGTCAGTGTAACGTCAACCAATGCTGTGCGTGAATGCATGCGTGCGTGTGCATATGACATGGCTATCAAGGCTAAGCAGAGGCAAAATGTCATTGCATTTGAGGTTTGAAATCAATACAGTAGTGAATTAATGTTGCATATGCTATCTGTTAAGTTGTCTGTACAGACCTTGGGCCCTATTTTAACGATCTGAAACGCAAGTGCAAAGCACAACGCGCAAGTGAGTTTGTGGGCAGATCTTGGGCGCTGTTGCTATTTTCCCGGCGTGAGAAATAACTCTTGCGCCGGGTGCAAATCAATAAGGGGTTGTTCTGAAGTAGGTTCATTATTCATAGGTGTGGTTTGGGCGTAACGTCAAATAAACCAATCAGAACGCTATCCAACATTCCCTTTAAACGCAAGGGCGCAAGTTCCATGGCGGGTTGCTATTATTATGACGGATTTACCAGGCGCACGCCAGGAGCGGTTCACAGCCGAGGAGACCGACGCAACCAAGGTCCAACTCCAATGTACTCTTACAAATCAAGTTCACATACATTAAGGTTTCTTATGAAAACATTTTAATTATTATTTACATAAAATAAACGTAATACAGCCACACAACAAACGTATGAAAATATTTTAATCGTTATTTGCATGAGAAATTTTTAACGCAGCCACACAATAAAAAAAAACTATCACCACAATGCTCACCACTATGATTTCCCTTATCTCGTGTATTAATATTTTTTAGTGTAACAATTTATGATTTGAAAAAATAACTGTTGCATCTATGTAGATTAGATAAGCAAAGTGTATGCGCGTTGTGCACGCTATACATTATGGTCAAGCATGCGCCCTTAAAATAGCATATTGAACCACGCGCAACGCGCCACTGACTTTAAACTTTTTTTTTTCTGGTCAGTGGTGCAATTGTTTTTTGAAACTGCAAAATAGCACCAGGGATGGTTTGCGCCGGAACATGCCTCCTTTTTTGTGCTGAACTGCCCAGGGAGCGCAAGTTCATTCCCTAGTTTGCCGACGTGCATCTGTGGAGGGAAAAACCCGCTGTGCGCCGGTGCAAAATACGAATGATACATGCGTCACTGACAAAGTCAATTGCGCTGGCTGCAAGATAGGGCCCATAATGAGAATTTGTACACATTTTACAAGTTGGCTAATTCGTACACTGTAAAAAAAATGTGTAGAAATTACAGTATTACTGGCAGCTGTTTGCAGGTAACTTACTGTAGATTTAAATGTATTTTTTTATGTTTGTTCAAAGTTAAATTAACATTAAACATTAAAAAGTTTGTATCTTTACAGAGTAAAACATAAATAACAGCCTCATGCAAACCATTATGTTAACCAAAATCTGAAAGAAAGAAAAAAAAACAGAAAAAGGTCAATGAGGATTTCTAGTTCCCAGAATGCTTTGCATGAGTCTGTTATTTTATAGTTAAATTCTGTAAAGACAAAGACTTGATTATGTTTAATGTTCATTTAACATTCAACAAACTGTTGCCAGTAAATATCTTAAATTAAAAATCTACTGTAAGTAATGTTATTGTCAAAAGCTGCATAACCACATACATTTTTTACAGTGTATACATTTGTACAAAGTTAATCGTGCAAAAAAAAAAAAAAAAGATTATCATAAAAATAACATAACGAAACCCCACCCCTAATCCTGCCCCTAATGCTGGGTACACACCATCTTATAAGATTTTCAAAATGTGCCACGACTGTATTTGTTATGGTTTCATCTTCCATTAACTCGTTTTCTAATTGGATATTTTTCGTTTCACGTGATAATCCTAAGAGCATGTGTGCATTTGTTCTCAGGGTTACCCCCACACACAGGATTTCTGATTGTAAATATTAAACATGTTTAATATGTACAATTTGCGATCAGACGGCTCTGCCGTCTTCCGATCAGGTTCGGACACATTAATACACCTCACACCAATTTGATAAAATAATCTGTAGAACCATCAATATAATCTGGGCATAGCTAGGATTGTCGGAATGGGGAAATCGGCCCAAAATCAGTCCGATTATCTTTTGGTGTGTACCCAGCATAACCCCATCATCACAGAGGTCAAGGCAAATTGTACAAAAAATGTACAAATGTTGTTGTACAAATTAATAAAAATTAGCCACCTAGTAAATCCTTATGAAATGACATGAGATAGCGTTGAAAAGACTTACATTTTTCTATTTTAAATGAAAAATGTAAGTAGAAAAAGCTAACATTGTTTAGGTGTTCCCAATTTAAGTCATTTTTAAGATCCAACTTTCATTTTTTTTACAGTATATATATAGTATATATTTTAATATTTACACTCTAAAAATGGCTGGGTTATTTTTGATTCATAATGGGTAAATATTGGACAGAACACGTGCTGGGTTAAAAATTGACCCAGTGCTGGGTTATTTTAACCCAACTGCTGGGTTACAGTTTTTCTGAATTGCTAAAACACATTTTTTGAAACCATCACTCATTTTCTCAAAACCTTAAACACAAATCCCAATTTTAAACAAAATTCACAAAACCCCTGACTCTTCTAGCAAATTCAAACAATTCCTTCAAAACCATTTCACTTGTACTCAAAATCAAACTAAGCTTTCAAATCATACACACATAAGTCTGTAATATAAAACACTACAAGCATCCATTAGACACTACCTTAAAAAATGGAAAACACAACATCCAGGAGATCTGCTTACAGAAAAATACATGTTTATTGTACATAACAACACACTTGACAAATACTGTTAAAAATCTATATTACTGTAATCACAAGTTTAGTTCAGTGAATATAGCGAATACTTTACTGTAAGTACTGCAAGTAATAGTAAGTTTTCAATATTACTGTAAGCAGCACTTGTATTTTGTAAAAAGTCAGCAATCCAACTGCAAATTTTGCCAATTGCATCGTCTCTGGTGTCCTTTTCTTCCTCATACTCTTCATCGGACTCTCAGACTGTTTCCAATCCACACAATTGGTAAAAAATACCAAAAGTGTGTAGAATTTTGAGTTGTTGTGTTTACTCGATGATAACGGTGTTTTAGTTGTGTTCAACTTTTGCTTGCCTGTGTTTAGCATTTATAAAACAAGTGCATTGCAGTGTGAAATGTGTGTTTTAGTGAGAAGTTTGTGTTTAGAATTTTGCAAAAAGAGTGCATGATTTGACAAATGGGTTTAAGCCACTATGAATTTGGTTCAGAGATTGGGGTTTAGTGTTTTAGCAATTCAGAAAAACTGTATTACACCCTATGGTTGCATAACAACAACCCAACATTGAGTCATTTTCAACCCAGCACGGGTTAATTTTTAACCCAGCATGTGTTCTGTCCAATATTTACCCATTATGGGTAAAAAATAACCCAGCTTTAGAGTGTAAA
Source organism: Paramisgurnus dabryanus (assembly GCF_030506205.2). Taxonomy (NCBI): domain Eukaryota; kingdom Metazoa; phylum Chordata; class Actinopteri; order Cypriniformes; family Cobitidae; genus Paramisgurnus; species Paramisgurnus dabryanus. The sequence goes on from NC_133340.1 coordinate 6,213,681, forward strand.
AGTTAAAATAACTTCAGCTTAACTTGAGTATTAAAATTTATAACAACTCCTTACTAGGCAAAAAAATCTACAGATATCTTTCTCTATGGAAACAGTTCCTATACATTAACTCTTTCCCCACCATTGACGAGTTATCTCGTCAATAAAAAGAAAACATTTGCATTAAAAAAATCTGTAATACCGCGATTACCCAATTTATAAAAGATGTAATTTTGTTTTACTAATTTTAAACTTTGTGTATGTTTTGATAATCTTTCTGAATCTGATATCTTCACAAAAATTTAATTATTTCAGCATTTTGGTAATTTATTACCAAATAAATTTTTGTTTTGTTTTGTTTTGTTTGTTTGCTTATGTTTGTTTGAAAGCAGAGGGTATGTTCTTTCATTTTTATATATTTGTATGTTTTTATAGACCACTTTCATGTTTGCAAACAGAGATGACGTTTTTCTGTGGGCGGAGCCAAACTGGTTGCAGAAAGTGATATCTCCGCAGTAGTGGTGAGAAGTGTTTTAGCATTACAGTAAACCGTGATTTTATTGATCCGGTGTTCGTTGAAGTCTAATTCCCCTATGTTTCCCTTTAGTGCAAAGTTTCTTATAGCATTTTAATCATGTTACATTTAGATAAATAAAAAGTTAAAATGGCTTGGCTACTGATATGCATGTATGTAATGTATATGTATTGTTATTTTTTGCTAAATCAATTATTTTTACAGTCTGAATCGCTAAAGTACATATAAAAGCAATACTATCATGTATTCTATAAAATAACGTTTATTAAATATTTCATAATTCTCGTGTTTTCTATTAATTCTTCCTTATATTTATAGCCTACGCGTTTGTTCTAAAACTATTATAAAAGTATTATGTTTACACTATAATTAAAAAGGGCCGTTTATATGTAAATAAAACTTTACATTGTGTGTGTGTGTGTGGGTTATATTTATATATTTATTAAGTTAGTAAACATAATAATTTTAGAACAAACATGAAGAAGACATAAGCTAAGATATAAGGAAATAAAAAGAAATAATAGAAAACGGGAAAAAAATGAAATATAAAAATTTGTGATATTATTGCTTTTTCAGTATAAAAAACAGTTATTCTAAACAAATTATAAACATACCGTGATAAAAACACTATAAGAAACACATAGAGGGAACAGACTTCAACCGAACACCATACATACTTATATTTCTATTCCAATTATAAATAGATTTCCAGATGATTTCATCGCTCCAGTCTGTCCGTTTAAGGGCTTATTGCAAACATAAACACCTACATTTATCTCTTCGTCGATGGTATTCTATAAAAATTTAAGTTAACACTTAACAGCACAACAGGATATTTTCTAGTGAGTTATCTTGCTCGTTTCACTCGTGTCTAATTCAGTTCCACTGTTTTTCTGCAACCACATTGCGCGCGCAGCTTGCAGTGACGTAACTGTGACGTCTACTCGAAATTGGTATATATTTTAAGAAGAAAATTTTTCTGGAAGGCGTTTTGTGAAACTTTAGTGAAAATCACAAAAAATTCTGGCGGGCAACTTTTAAAATTGGAATGAGTTAAATACAAGTGGAACATCAAAAGAAGAATCTTGCAATGGCTTAAAACCATAACAACACCTTTTATTTTTTTTACGAAGTTACACAAAGAGCACCCGACACTTACAATCAGGGGCAATCAGCACAACATCTTTGACCTTCTATTAAAATAAGAAAGCCAAACATAATAAAGCCTGCTGACTGACTTTGGCTCTAATAAATCCCTCTGAACTATAAGCAAGTGAATTTTTAATATCAAGTGGCAGAATACGATAATATGATTGGGAGCAATAAAGCCTTATGTGAACATGGCTTACAACAGGTTATTTCTAACATAAGAGGACATTTAAACCATTTACGCTGTCTATAAAAGAATAAATTGCGCCAGCTGTTCGACAGCATTTTTTTAACAACTTCATCACGTTAAACTCGACAAGCAGTCGTCTGAGATGACATTCTACCCAGCGTGCTATGTGTCATGTTCTTCTGTAATACTGATTAATTACTCTTTTCTAGCAGTGACTTGAAAGTGTCTTGCCAAAAAATTCAATTACAAACCACTTCTGTTGTCACGGAACTGGCAATCCATTGGTATTATTACAACACAATCAGGCCGGTGACATATTGTAAATGGCAAATAATATGGGACGTGTGCTGAAGCAATAACCTTGAGAGAGTGACGGATGGTAGTCGAGTTATATGCTAATGATGGTATTATTGTTATTTTGTGTGCAGAGACAGATGGATTTAAATGGCTTTAACTTCAAAGGTGTGATGCCAAAGCAAAGCTTGAGCACCGACGGCGGATGCTGGTGAGCCAAAAAATATGGAGGTCTTTGCTCCTAAATCGCAGTCATTATGAAAAACCTACTTGTACTTTTGCATCTGCTCTTTCTTGTAACAATGCTCTGCGATACCACGGTGCCCACACCAAGATCAGGATTTCATGAGATGCAAAGTGTTTAATTTAGTGACAAAATACAATACCACACAATAACTTTATTTACTTAGCACTTTGCTCTTCCAATAACTTTACTGACCTGGTCAGGGGAAGAGACTTTTGGGGTGCTTAGATTTTTTTTAAAGAAAGGGCTGGACCCAAGACAAACCCAAGAAAATTTGTCCGACCCAGTGGCGATTTTTTAAACCGACTGGACCCGGTCAAGGGTTCAATGCACACATGCGAGATAGTTTAGGTCTTCTCTGGTCCGTTCGGCAAAAACACATTTATTTTAAACTACCCAGGAATGCTAATATTATACCCGACCCGTGTCCGAGACAGACGTGAAACTTTTAGACCCAGACCCGCTCGGGTTTCGTGTCAGACCTCAGGTTTTCGCATCTAAATCTTGGGTTTTAGTCAAAACTCAAAATAGTAGGTCTGATTTTTAACTTCATGCTGCATTTTTTTTGTGCAGCTGATGTCCTTTTGGCAATTTTGTGAAAAGTAATCATACATAATGTAACTGTAATGTACATTCTGTGAAAATATAGCTGATATCTTAATAATTTTGACTGAGTACAGTCATTTTAAAGATTGATAACAATGTGAAATTAATAGTTGTTTAAGTGGTACAAAGACTATGCTGCTATGAGACATCCTACATGTATAAATGAGCTTTATTTGCTTGAATAATCTAATTTAATCTACAGCCAAGCACTTGGAGAAGCTGCCAAAAGAATGACTCAATAACCATTTATATTGAACACTGTGTCTTGTAAACTCTTTACATTTGGTGACATTTAATTCACATAATTTCTGCCTCCTATATATGCTACAAGTTATACTGTTTTATGTTACATTTTATTATGCTTTTATTTTATTCATTATTTAAGTGTCCCATGGGTTACCCTGATAGTGTTGGTTGTATTTGTGAGGTGATATCATGCAACATCTATACAATTGTGGTATCTATACAATTATACGTCTGTGGTATAATTAAGTTTACTCACCTTTAAAATAGCTAAAGGCGGTGGTTGCGGAGTAAAATCTCCTAAGAACTTAATAGTTTCTTGTTTCTCTCATTTTCTCTCTAGATTTTAGTGCGTGAGTTTTTCCTCAGACATGAGCTGCTTCAATATAAACCTACATGCTTACTGTATAATCATCTTATGTCATTAACATCTACTATGTAATCACACTACAACCAATCACTTTTCTTTAAATAAACAGAATGTCTAAACAAAATGTAAACATTTTAAAGGTGTTGCTTAAGACTTAACATTGGGTGTTGTATTTAAACCGATAATGAGGTGAGTCTAAGAAAGGATAACAGTGGCCAAATTGGCGTTTACTATAAATATTATTTTGTTTCATATTATTATGTTTTATATTATTAGGTTTAATGTAATAATGCATTAAATGTTCTGATTTATATTTTAAAAATCCTTTTTTAAGTTACCATTGTAGAGATCTGTGGTTTAAATACTGATGAGAAGAGCGTTTAGTGCACTATACGTATATGAAAGTGATCAAGTTCACATGACTTATTTTGTCTTAAATGATTAGTTTGACCATACCATTAGGGAGGCATGCTGTGTCATCTGGGGGGCATTGCCGACTAATCCCACCCCTCCCCCCACCCTGGGCGATGGACCTGAAATCTAAAAACTTTTGGGGTTATTTTTTACCCATAATAGGAACATATTGGCCAAAACACATGCTGGGTTAAAAATTACCCAATGTTGTTATGCAACCATGGGGTAAATTATAATAACCCAGCAGTTGGGTTAAAACAACCCAGCACTGGGTCAATTTTAACCCAGCCAGAGTGTGCATTGTTAGTGGAAAGGTATTTTAAGCATATACATAATTTTGGAAATAAAATCTATTACCATATTTTTTTGTTGTTTTTTTGAAGCTAATAACCATCTTTTGACCTTAAAACAGAAATGACAATATCTAACTACCCATTATAAACTTACTAATCATCAACACAAAAACATTTTCAGTGCAGAAAATTAAATGGGAAAAACCATGTTGCATTAAATATGCATGCATTATTACGAGCACAATCTGTGAGGAAAAGCAGAATTATTTAATAAATCAATTTCTTCCCAAAGCGCAGAATCAGGTTAAATATTTATAGATAAATGGCCCATTCACTCACCTGAGGAGAAGCTCAGTCGTTCGGTAGCTCCTTCATTGTGGCAGATTCATATATGATCAAGATGTTACATCTGTTTTTCATGATGCAAAGTTTTGACACCAACAAGCAATTTAGTCACATTGCCAAATTTTAGTCACATCAGATCAGACCATTGAAGCATTTTCAATCTGGTTTTAAAGTGTCCCACATGTCTTCTGGCAAACTGCAGCTAAGACGTCATATCACATTTTTTTTAACAGTGACTTTCTCTTTGCATTTACGCAACAGTTGTTGTATTCCCAACCTCTCCAATCGTAGCCACTGAAGCTTGTAACTACTTTATAGTTGTTATTAGTCTCCTGGTGGCCTCTCTTATCATGGTCTCCCTGCACAGTCAGTTTTATAGGATGGCCTGGTCTATATAGATTTACGGCTGTGTCATACTCTTTTCATTTGCTAATTATCGTTTTAATAGTTTTGCAAGGGAATTTGATTGTCTTTATTTAAAGGGTTGTTTGCTGTGCCCCCTGGTTTTCATTAAGCCACAATACAAACTCACCAGGAGTTAAACCTTCCAGTTGTTTTTTTGTTGAAGTCAATTGCAATTTATTTATTAAAAACACGTGTGGTCATTAACTTTAATTAAATTTATGCGACTTAAAAACCAGTGTTGAATTAGGTGTGTTATATTTAAGAAGATTAATATTTTTTAAATCAGTAATTTTATTATTATTTTTCATTTTGTAGAGATCTGTTTTTATTTCATTATCATTTTTCTATTTATTTGGCAAAATAAACAATGTAAGTCTAATGTGATTAAAATGCTCCACTGAAGCAGGCTTTCCCAAACTTAGTTAATCAGCATGTCATGTGATCACTACACAACACTAAAACATATCAGAAAACTGAGAACTCATGCAAAGTGGACAAACACATTTTATGTACTAATAAAAGAAAGTGACCAGATAAAGGTCCAAAAATGACAATAACAACAATTATGTAAAATACTACTGATCAAAAAATTAAAACAGATGGGCCCAGTGTTGTCATTAATAAAGAAATCAAGTTATTACAACTTAACATTATTTAAAATACCGAGTTTGGGTGTCAAAACTTAAACAGCTGTGTTTAATGTACTCATTTGGCAGCAAAAATATGTCCAATTAATATTTCAAGTGTTATGTACCAAGGAGTGTTAGGGCCAAGCTAAAATAAAAAATAAAACCATCTCGAGATTAAAGTCATTAAAATGCGAGAAAAAAGTGATTATTTAACAATAAAAAAATCAGAATAAATATGATTTTGAGAATAAAGTCGTTTTTTAACAAGAATAAAGTCGTTATTTAACAAGAACAAAGTCGTTATTTAACGAGAATAAAGTCGCTATTTAAAGGTGCAATTTGTAAGATATTTGCAGTAAAATGTCCAAAAACCACTAGGCCAGTGTTATATATTTTGCCCAGCTGATTACTATCAATATCTATAATGTTTTCAACTACTTGTAAACCGTGAGAAAATTTCCATTCAAAACGTATATTTTCACTTTTACACATTTAAATTGCATTTCTAGCGAGAAATTAGTATTGTAGTTTTCAAATATGTGATTAGATATCACAAAGGCGCTCTCTGTTCATATTTCAAACACGCTGCCTTTGAAGTGCGTCGGAAAGCCTTTCTCTGAGCGGCCTTCAGGCCTCCGAGTCCGAAGTCATGTCCTCATGAGGCAGCGAGGCAACAAGTCCTCACTGCCTTGAGTTTTCGGAAGCAGCCAGTGTCGTGGACAAATGCGGAACTATGCGATAGCGCCTGTCGGGCTACGCACTTGCTTATGAACTTATGGATATCTCTGTACCGTCTGCCGCTGGTTGTGTCAGCTCCTGTAAGCTTACGGGCCAACCAAACGACCCAAGAAGAGTTTGGAACAAAACGAGAGAGGATCAATTTGTTGCTGCATTATCTGGATGGAGAGAGCTGCACGACAACATTTAACTAGACCGATATTCTGATCCTGCTTGTGTTTTACGCGATGGGTGAGTTGTTTTGATTCGTAACCCTTCAAAAAACGTATGCCATTATATTGATCACAACATTAGTGTGTAGACTGTAATAAGCGCGTCTTCCCGCGGACGATATGCACATCAAAAGGTATTGTACAGCAATATAAATGGTCATTTTAAGACACTTCACAATAAGATTTGTACTGTCAATACATTATGTGAAAAATCATTGTAGATTGTAAGTTGAAAACTTAATTCTGTGCTGTGTTAACCATCAAATTTGGACTTATACTGTAATATCAATATGACTAACAATTTCGTTTTGAACATCACATATAAACTTACATAATGAAATAAACGATGTCATCAAATGCAACATTTATAAGACTTGATTACCTTATCCATCAACGTGATTTCTCGTTCTCGTCTGATTGATGGCCATCAGCGGTTGAGTTAAAGACTACAAATCCCATAATTCCACGCTGCTTCAGAGCGTCAGTAAACAACATCATTGTTATTGTTTGATCTGGCGCCATCTAGCGGCGCAAATAATAAAAACTGCATCTTTAACGAGAATAAAGTCGTTATTTAACGAGAATATGGTGGCAGATCTGCAAAGCAGATACCAAATTACATCCCTGTCTTATTAATAAAACAATATGAAGGATATGCGCTCAGAAAGGCAATTTTAAGGAATCTTCCTCATATAAAGTGATATGGGGTGAGATAATGTAAACAAACAAAATTCGGTGCACACCTTAATAAAACAGGCATGTAATGAACAGAATATCGTAATGATTAAAGGGTTTTGTTTTTTGGGTAGGGTAAACCCTTACGAAAATTACCCATGGTTTTAATGTGGTAAAAGTATAGTAACCATTGTTTTTGGTGTATTGGTTACTATAAGCAAATCCATGTTTTTACTACACTAACCATGGTTTAACTATGGTATTTGAAAACCATGATTGTCAAAACCATGGTTATTTTGTGGTTGCCACGGTTTTACTAGTTATCATGTTTTTTTTGGTTTTCATGGTTAATTTGCGTAAGGAAAGTTACGCACATGAAGGCGCACCTACTGTAAATGAAAGTGCAAAGGTGATGGAGGATATTAATCGTATAGCCGAGGGAGGAATGTAAACACTTGCTTTGTGAACAATTGAGATAAATGCAACAAGTAGGCTACGTTTCATTTTGGCTTGTTCTCATGAAAGCAAAATCTTTACTAAGTGCAGACCCCTTATAACCCTAAAAGTCAACATTGAATACACAGTAATATTCAGCAAACATTTTATTAATAAAACATTCTGTCTACAGGCAAGCAGAAGATCCCAGAATAAGAACACAAACCGCTAAAGGGCACGTTTGTTTCCTTTAATGAAAACGAGCACATTCTGCTTGACCATACATGCTTTAAATTCACTACACACTATAATATATTATTAGTGTATTTATATCACTGTCTTAAAGCAGTAAACAACGTAGAGAATAGGCCTAAACTGAATTGACTTAATTCTCGACTTTATTCTCGTTAAATAACGACTTTATTCTCGTTAAATAAAACTTTATTCTCGTTAAATAACGACTTTATTCTCGTTAAATAAAACTTTATTCTCGTTAAATAACTTCTTTATTCTCGAAATTATATTTATTCTGACTCTTTTCTCGTTAAATAATGACTTTATTCTCGCATTTTAATGACTTTAATCTCGAGATGGTTTTATTTTTTTATTTTAGCTTGGCCCTTATCCTCCTTCGTAGTTATGAACTCAAATTATTAATTTATTTAAATTATTCACTGTCTTTCTTTGATGGGCATACAAAACAGGGCATACAAAATGCATCTAGATCTCAAGCTATGGCTTATCCAAAAATGTCCCCAAATTTGTCTACAGCTTATCCAAAAAGTCGCTAGATTTGTCAGTAGCTGCATTTTTTTAATATAAATATGCTAAAGGAGTCTGAGGCCCTGTCCCAAATGGAACACTCTGGACTTTGATGACATCATGTAGTGCAGACTTTAGGGACCCTTAACACGAGTCCAAGAGGGTGCACCGGGGTCATATATTAGAACGGACTTGAGCGTCACGCTGGCTATAGGAAGAGAAGTTGCCCATCAGTGTAACCTCCTAACTTCCATCGTCTGATTGGTCGGATTCTTTTTCACAAGGACTTCTGGATTGGTAAAGTGCACTGCTGCAGGCTTTGCTAAAGACAACATCAAGGGTGCAAAGGGGGTGCTGATGGGCACACTTCGAAGCATAAAAATGACAGACGGGACACCCTACGGACTTGTTGACTAAGCGAGCATGAGCATTTTAAGGCAACAATACCAAAAGTCCACATGAAGTGCGTTATTTGCGATAGGGCCTTTAACGTTTGTAAAACTAGCTAAAAAGTCGCCATGTTGGCAAAATAAGTCTTATTGATAAATTGGTAAGTACAGAGATTTAAAGCTACACTGTAAGAAATATGCAGCAATTTTGTCACATCAACATATATTTTTATGTTACTTTAACTTAAAAAATAAGTTGAACAATTTCAACTTAATTTTATTGGTTATGTCAACTTCTCACGAAACTTAAAATAGTGGGTTGAATTGACTTGGAAAACCAAGTTGCTTTAACTTCATGCTGCATTTTTAAATACAGTGTATATACTTTTAGTAATTGCCTTACATGATGTAATCTGATGTTATTTGAAAATTTATTTGAAACATTTAAAACTATGTTTAAAACCAGGCAGGAAGAGAATCGTCATGAAATGAAGAAAAATATGTGAGAAAATTGTACTTGGTTACCTGTTTTTTTTTTTTTTTTTTTTTTTTTTTTGAGTGGGCAAATTAATTGTACTCACCACTGCATGGGGGGGCGAATATGGCATGTAGGGAGTAAATGACCCAAAACCCCACATTGGAGGCACAACCCTTTAGTAATTCTGCATCTACTCTCCACATTGGAAAGTCAGACTGATTTGATTTGCTATCATATTAATTACCAAATTGCCTTAGTGTATGGGTCAGGAAACCATGATAAATGTAAAAAATATAGCCACGCTACATACCTTTACATAACTTTAATACTACACTGAGCTCTCTGCTAATTAATAAATTGAAAATCTCTCATCAAATGACTTAAGCGTTATTAATTATGCCTTCCTGCTGTATATGCAGACAAATTGCAAAATTGTGAAATGACCAGGAAAAGGCAGAAGCTATAAGACACTCCTACATTAGCCGTGCATGAGCAATTAATATCTTATACGCTTCATATGTGCTAGGCCTGCGAAATGTGAGAGACTTACAATGGAATTAAGAATATAAATGCAAATATTCAAGCAGAGTGCCAATAAATATTCATGTTTTTTTCCGTTACGGGGATGATTAGATAAGTCACTCATCTTATGCATTATGTTAACCATATTACGCATGAGTTTTTAAGTATTCATATTATTTAGAAAAACCCAATGCTGTATGCAGGCACAGCCGTGAATCACTTACATGTTTAATTCACCTAAAAATTAAAAATGTATTCATTATTCATCACACTTTTATCTTTCCAAAAATGACCCAGACTTCAAAAGACACATTTTATGGTTAAACCTTCACTTATATAATACCTGTAATATGTACTGTATTATAATCATATATAAAGGTCATTCTGGTCCTACTAGTAGGCGGTCAGTTAAGACAATCAACATACGTTTTCACAAATATATGTAAGATAATTGTTTAACAAATATATAGTGATGACAGATGGATATTGACACTGCAAAAAAAAAACAGAGAGTGTGTATGAAACAGATTTTGCAGATGACATCAATAATCCAAATAGTCTAAATCTTGCAATCTCACCCAGAAACTGAATTAAAGACTCGAAGGGCAGTGCCAGTCTGATTTCTGATCAGTGAGACAAGTCTCATATCGTACAACCCCGAAATCCTCCTACACTCCCTGCAAGAAAAGAGTGAAAGATTAGTGTGTCCTACTGCAGCACAAATATTCCCTACCGCGGGGTCCCTGGGGGCCCCAAAAGGACCAGGCTCGGCTGAACCTCTGGCAGGCTGAAGCACAGAGAGGGGAGCCAGCTAATCAGCATCCAGGAGAAGAGCTCTGAGGCTGGGTCACGCAGGCCAAATCTTTCCCTCGTCCTCTTTCAGTAAAGTCTAGTGGGCCATTAGCATTCTTTATCTGGTGCTGATTTAGTCACCAACACTATGAGCTGGAAGAGAAAGCAGACGGTTTATTTGAAGCTCCTGATTTCTCAGGTTTGTACGTGCAAGGTATTTTAGCGAGATGTTAAATGATTCATTCTTGTTAATCCATCCAACAGACAACACGAGTCCTGTGATGTTGTAAAATTAGCATAATGAGGTGTAATTAGGGCTTGGAAAAAATCTGTTGACAGTCTCATAATAAACACAGAGTTTATGACAAACAGGGACTTAGGGACAAAAACAGGTGACTTATTACCATAAATATCAAAAATGCAGAATGTAAGTGACAAGAGAACAACAAAATTAGATTAACTGTGCACATAATAAGTATTATGGTTGAAAGTGGAAGTGGCAGGGGGACAAGAGCTGAATAGCAACAACAGTAATGCAGAACAGTAGTCATGCATTCCTGGAATGTGGTGCCGTGACCCGAAATATAAAGAAACTGGAATGGATGACATGCTTTTTATTCTAGTGAATATTTCTTAGGATGGGTTGTTTTTGAATACCATAAAGCCAGAAATAAAGTATTTGTTTTCTTGCTGTTATTGTACAAGAAAACACTACATTGAAAATTATGAAGTTGATCTTTTGTGACAACATGCCCCAGTAGCGTCCCTACCTCCTTTATGATTAGAACTACTGTAACTAATGTTGCAACCCAGAAATAATGTCACTGTTTTAATGTTGATGTTATTAAATTTTGTATGTTTAAAGGGATAGTTCGGCCAAAAATGATATAAAACCCATGATTTACTCACCCCCAAGCTGTCCGAGTTGCATATGTCCATCGTTTTTCAGACAAGCACATTTTCGGATATTTTAGAAAATGTTTTAGATCTTTCAGTTGAATAAATGTAATGTTACGGGGTCCACGACCTTCAAGTACAAAAAAAGTGCGTCCATCCTTCACAAATTAAATCCAAACGGCTCCAGGATGATAAACAAAAGTTTTCTGAGGGTAATCCACGTGGTGTTGTTTTAGAAATACCCATATTTAATATTTTATTAACGAAAATAACTACCTTCCGGTAGCGCTGCCATCTTAGACTCCTCTGTATTCAGTAGAGAGTATTAGCGTAGTGTACGCACTTTTCTTAGTGACGTATGACAAATTCGGAGGGCGGGGGCACAGAGCAGCAGCAGAGTAGCCTCCGTAAGCTGCGTAAGCTCTCATCCTGAATGCAGACGCGACTAAGATGGCGGCGCTACCGGAAGGTAGTTATTTACGTTAATAAAGTTTTAAATATGGATATTTCTACAACAACACCGCGCGGATACCCTCAGAAGACCTTTGTTTATCATCCTGGAGCCGTTTGGATTTATTTTGTGAAGGATGGACGCACTTTTATGGACTTGAAGGTCGTGGACCACGTAACATTACAATTAAACAACTGAAAGATCTAAAACATTTTCTAAAATATCTGAAAATGTGTTTGTCTGAAAAACGATGGACATATGCAACTCGGACAGCTTGGGGGTGAGTAAATCATGGGTTTAATATCATTTTTGGCCGAACTATCCCTTTAATGTTACTTAACCTCTTGACGTGCACTAATTTGTGGGCGGGAGGACGTCACTTTTTATGCTGCTTACAATGTCTATATAGCCTACGGTCTACAAACATTAATAATATTAACATTGCTATACATTGTTTAAAAAAGGTTGATGGGTTTAACGCCAGTTTATGGTCTCTGTGTTGAGATACAGACAGAGCATGAAATTAACACCCGACCACGCGCCAAATGCGGGTGGATTTTGCAATTGGCGGGTAACACTGTCAATCTACCAGCCACATTGGCGGGTAGCCAATGCGAATCAGTGATGCGCGGGTCATTGTATGAATAACCCACTCCCGACCGACATTTTCAACTAACCCGCAAGTGATGGGCAGTCCGGCTCTTTCCATAGATTCAGCTCTTTCGGCTCCAGCTCCGGCTCTACATTTTAGTGATGGCAGTCCGGCTCTTTTCATAGATTCGGCTCTTCTGGCCTCTTACGTTCCCACCCAAGCCTGCGTTTAAAGATTCGGCTCTGCTGGTTCGCTACAAAGAATCACCCGTCACTATAACCCGCCCGCAATTGTTCAAAATAGTTTTTAAACTCGACCGACTGACCGCGGCATGAATATCATTAAAATATTTTTGGATGACTCGTAACCGGCACCCGCTCATTTCTTATCAACCTGCGCATATCACCGATGCAAATTGAGTGATTCATTGAGAGGATGCGACTTCTGTTTCGCAACGTTCATGCGATTGGAAAGAAGATGAGGCACTTCTCTGACTACGTTTGGATGTGTGAGTAAGCATTATACTGTTGTTGAGATGGGAAGAGAATGCAATGCTGACATAGGCTACAGTACAATCACAGTTGCACAGATGTGTAGTGCTGCTGTGACGGATCAGAACTCTTGATGTGTAAACTTTAGAGAGAGTTGCGCTACTATGCCTTATACTGTAGTACATTAACATACATTTTGCGAATATAGTAATGAAAAACAACGTATTCTGCTCCTGACGGGGCACATATAAACAAAATGATCTCAACAGTATTAATTTTCTAATTAAACATTTCTTTATGTCTTAAGTGTATGTATAGAGAGTCAAAAACCAGTCTGTGCTGGTCTTAAAGAGACAGTAACCTCAATTAACCTACTTAAGTCTGTGTCATTAATGTTAATCAAACAACCTAAGACAAAGAGAAATTCACTTTTGTAGCTCTGAAAAAATCATTTTTAATTCATACAATAAAGACAGCGTTATCATTCACTATTCAGGCAAAAAAAAAAAAAAAACTGGCTGGTAAAAAGTCTCTGTGGCAGGTGGATTTCTAAATCCACCTGCCACAGTGGCTGGTGGTCAAAAAAGTTAACTTCAGGCCCTGGATACAGATGCTCTAGGATCATAAATGGAGTATTTTGGTGACAGAAGTCCGGATGAAAACATGCAAAAAATAAATTCTTACCTTTGTGTTGATAGAATGATTGCGAGTCTAATCCAGTCTGCTTCATTTGTCTAAATAAGCCATGAAAACCGTGTAATATAACACATCCTGTGTCTAGGTGTCTCACACATGTATATCATAACCATTTTTAGTAATAAAAAGATGTTATGAAAATGTTCATTCCAGTGTACTTCAGCCTCTCTTAACTGTTTTAATTTATTATAAATTATTTATAATTTATTTCAAATAGCTTTGAGGTGGAAAGTATCCCAAATCTGAGGACGCAGCATAAGATACGGCACACCAATTTGCTTGTGTGACACACAGCCCTAATATATTATTTATTTCTCTAAACTAATTTGAAATCACACCATATAAAACGGCAAATTCAGGGTGGAGCAAAAAAGCCTCATTATTTATTTCTGAATCAGAAGCATTCTAATTTCGGTTTTTTGATTATGTCTCAGTGAGTGAATATGTTGGATTTAAGCAATCAGATGTGACAAGCTTAATTGTATCTTTGCGTGCAGATGATGAAGTCACAGATCTCCACCCATATGGAAACTGAGAGGGAAACAGAGCGCCTCATTTCACACTATTCAATCAGGTTCTCTGTAAATTAAAGGATAGGTGTTAGGACTAAACAAGGCAGAAGAGAAGCAGCAATGAGAATATAAGGTGCAGTAATATTTGGCTCCTATGTTTGCTCTGCCCCAAATATGTCTATTTGTTCCCTTAATTGTTCCATAATATAATATAATATAATATAATATAATATAATATAATATAATATAATATAATATAATATAATATAATATAATATAATATAATATAATATAATAATATAAAAATATAATATAGTAAAAGTGTAATGTTAATGTTGAGCTCCATTTCACAGTAAGATAATTTTGCACAAGACTATCCTGTGGGTAGAGGATTAAAAAGTAATATAATATAATACTTCATTATATTACCCCTTTGTTTTTTTGTGCTGCACCCTAAATCTGTGGTAGCACAGTTGTTTGTTTTATCTGTTTGACTGGCTGGCGCCAAAGGCAGCGCTTCATGATGTGGCTTGACGAGTCAGCAAAGAGGGCATAAAGCTTTAGCCCTGGAGCTCCAGACCAAAGTGCGATTCCAATAATCCCCATAATCCATGATACCCTTCGCTGTTTTTTCTGCTGATATAGTTCTTGCTTGTCAGTGGTAAGGTCTTCTCAGTCATACACATGCACACCCACAGCAAGAATCTTTCGTGCATGGAGGTGTGTCACCACACAAACAAGGGGATATTTTTCCTAAGACATAACCACTGCTACAGCTGTTTTTGAGACAGATCATATGAACCTTCAGAAGAATTATAATCTAATTCAGTGCTATAGATTTCTTCTTGTCTAATATCTTTGTGTTCTTTTCATTATTAAGATATGGACATAAAATTGCCAGAGAAAGCTTGGAAAACAAATATTTTTTGTAATTTACAAATCATGTTGACATTTAGAATTTCGAGTATTCCTCTCCATTTGGAATATCCCCTATTTCACTTGCAGTTTATATTCAAGCTGGCATAGAGTCGATAATTTTGTGCAAATCCCATTTAAGAATTCTTAAAATTTCATATTGTTTGCATTAAATGGAAGCAAGAACATCTGATTCTCTATAATAAATTAAAATAAGAAGAGGTGTGCGGGGTAAGTTGTCACACTTTTCACGCTGTCTAAGATTTACTGAGCACCATACTTAACAATGGAATAAATCTCATACCAAATGAAAGATCTCTTAGGCACAAATAAACCTAACCTAACCCTAACCCCACCCTAACCCTAACTTTTCACACTGCACTTCACCTTGGGTTATCTTCTTTCTAAAGCCAGCTTTTAACCCTAGGTTAAGGATCGTTTAACAATTGTAATTTAGAAGCTGGGTTATCCCTGATATTTACCCAAGGTTATGAAACCCTGCTAGCCCTGCTTTTTGTGCGGTTAACTTTGCATTGCGGTGCCAAACGAACGCAGTGTGAAACGCAGCAGGGTTGGAATGTTATGACCTCAATTAAAAACCATTCGTCGGAGCCGATGGTGTAGTGGGCAAGTGCTCCGACATATGGTGCAGTCGCACTTTCGGCGACCCGAGTTCGAATCCCGCCTCGAGGTCCTTTGCCGATCCCGTACCCCTCTCTCTCCACCCTATACTTTCCTGTCCTCTCCTACACTACTATCTATCTAATAAAGGCATAAAATGGCCCAAAAACATAACTTTAAAAAAAAAAAAAAAAAAAAAAAACCATTGAAGCAGCTAATCAAGGTGTTTAGGGTTGCTTGATAATTACAGACAGGCTTTCAGACACCTGACCTAGGGTTTAGTAATGCACAGTGTGAAACGTCAGATTATGAATACTCAGGGTCATCTCTTAACCCCTGGCTAAGTACGAACAGTGTGAAATGTGAAACAGATGACCCAGGATTCCGTTAACCCGGGGTTTAGAATAACCCGTGGTTAACTATTTCCAGTGTGAAAAGCATGTGATGACTTGCCCCAAAGTCATTAAAGCAACACCAAAGAGTTTTTTTTACCTTAAAATAACGTTTCCAAAAAAGTTTCAGTGGTTCATCCACTCAAAACAGGGTGAATGGCACTTTCACATTCGCTTTGCAGCCCTCTATCGGCCAAAACCGCACTAAAGAAGTTTCCAACCGTCGGGTAGTGGTCCTGTAGTTCGAGTGAAAACTACAAAAACTTGCTTTACGGCAGACCTACAATCCAATCAGAGCCAGCTATGCTGCAGTATTTACGACAGTTCTAATGAACAATTACGCGTCTAACCTGTAGGGGGAGCAAAGAGCAATAACTCTTTAGTGTTGCTTTAAGACAACTTGCCCCAAACTGACATGTGTGCTAATGTTGGCTAAATCTTAGGGTTAGATCAACATAGTATGTTAGCTAAAGTATCAAAAGACACGTATTGTCTCCACTATTTGTGACCAGTCACGGAAAGTAGTGACACAAGTCGGATCTGGGCCATTTTGAGTTATTCACAGATTCTGAAAGTGCAGTTTCTAAGCTTTCCAACAATGTGTAGCACATGGAAATCTGATAAGATTTGGAGAAGTTGTGGCTATTTGAATTTAGGAACTCAGAAAAACTCAAACCGAGAAAATCGAGACGAAAGGGACTCTTCTTTTCAGCTGGGGGAGACAATAGGGCTCATTTACATCTCATTTAGCTAAGCCATACCCCCTGTAAAGCCGTTTTGAGTTACAGATGTTCTAGCATCATATGTAGTATTTTGTGACAGAAGTCCAAATGACAACATGCAAAAATAAACATGACTTTTTACCTTTGTGTTGATCACAAGTCGAATCCAGTCTGTTTCAGATGTGTGAATTATCCAACGACTATTTTTGTCCACAAATGCGTATAATCCATAAAAAATAGATATATTGTCTATTGTTTACATCAGATTTCGCATGAACGTCTGGTAATACAATATAATATACAATCTGAGGACTATTTACATCGTAACATGTAAGGGTATATCAGATTACACTCCGTTAAACACATGAACCCGCCTTCAAAGTTTGTATTTAATTAGGGAGGTAGTATAATAGATAATCCAAATAGCGCCGTCGAAAAACGTGAAGTCCTTTAGGGATGTAACCAATCGCTCCCTCATTCCTCCATCAGCCAATGACTACATGGAAAATATTGATAGACAAAACATGTAGCCAATTATATAACAAATTCTCTCTGTAACTTATGTGTGTTTGGACCACTGGTTTGGCCTCATGCTGAGCTGCAAGAACTGACATAGAGATGACGTCAAAGTACCGCGAGAGCGAGTCGAAATTAAACTACTCCGTACTTTGACGTCATCCGACTGCGGCGCCGCATAAAGTCAGTGACGCGGCTGACGTAGGACGCGGCTGACTGTTATTTGTTCCGCCCCAGCTTCTTTTATTTTTCTTTTGTTTTGTGCGCCCGAGCTTTACAGTCTGGGGAGACGCACGCCATAAATTTGAAAAAAAAAATTAGCAAACATGCCTGAGGAACAGGGCAGCCGCGCCACTACAGTCACGTGACTTCACGCTCGAGCCGGAAGAGAAGACAATGCTGAATAAAGTCGTAAAACTGTATTTTCAATGCTTCAACACATTCTTACTGACCCACTGATGTCACATGGACTACTTTGATGATGTTTTTATTACCTTTCTGGACATGGAAACCATACATAGATTTTCAATGGTTGGGACAAAAGCTCTCAGACTAAATCTAACGTTAAAACATCTTAAACTGTGTTCCGAAGATTTATCAACTTGAAATTACAATTAATTTAAACTTTCTTGACTACAGAGGATTTGCTATAAATTATAAAAATAAAATTGAAATAACTTATTTTTTTATAATTTATAACAACTCCTTACTTGTAAAAAGTTTCAATTAATTTTAATTTTAAGTGCAGCAGGGATTTTTTTACAGTGTGTTACCAATTTAAGTATTTTTTATGTTCATCCTTTAACAGGGCCGGCGTCATGGGGGGGCATTCGCGGGCAGTGCCCCCCCGAACAGGTTTTTGTGCCCCCCCTACAAAGTTTTTATTAATTTAATATATATCAAGAATAATTAAAATAAATTAAACATTGAATGTTTCATGACTTGTAATGTAATCAAATGATGAAAATATAGTTGATATATGTTTTCTTTAATTAAAATAGACCAGTTTCTCTGATTGGATGTATAGACCAATTTCGTGTTTGCAAACAGAGATGACGTTTTTTGTGGGCGGAGCCAAACTGGTTGCAGAAAGTGACTGCTCCGCAGTAGGGTTGTGAAGTGTTTTAGCATTAAACCGTGATTTTTATCGATCCGGTGTTCTGTCGAAGTCTGATTCCTTTATGTTTCCCTTTAGTGCAATGTTTCTTATAGCGTTTTAATCACATTACGTTTATTTTTTTAGATAGATCAAAAGTTTAAATGGCTTGGCTACTAATATGCATGTATGTAATGTATATGTATTGTTCTTTTTTGCTAAATCAATTATTTTTACAGTCTGAATCGCTAAAGTACATGTAAAAGCAATACTATCATGTATTATATATAATAGCGTTTATTAAATATTTCATAATTTTACAGTTTTTTATTATTTCTTCCTTAATAAATTATAATTGTAACATGATAAAAACGCTACAAGAAACACATGGAGGGAACAGACTTCGACAGAACACCGGACATCTTCTCTACTTATTTTCTATTCTAATTATTAAAAGATTTCCAGATGATTTCCTCGCTCCATTCTGTCTGTTTAAGGGCTTATTGTAATCATAAACGCCTACATTTATCTTCAAAAAATGTATTTGACGATGGTATTCTATAAAAATGAAAGCCATCTTTTTTGGCATTCTTATTCTGACACTTAACAGCACAACCGGACATTTTCCAGTGAGTTATCTTGCTCTTTTCACTCGTGTCTAATTCATTTCCACTGTTTTTCTGCAACCGCATTGCGCGCGCAGCTTGCAGTGACGTAACTGTGACCATAGGTGTCATTTACACTGGGGACGCTGGGGACATGTCCCCACCACTTTTTGAAATGGCTGATTTTGTCCCCACCACTTTTTGAAAGCATTTGGATAAAATATTTTGAAAAATCACTTTCTTAGTATTTTGTCAAGTTTTCAGTACAAATATCTTAAGATTATTAAATTAAGATGCTTTTTCTTGATGAGCAAAATTTTCTCACCCCCGTTGGCAGATGTTTTTACTTGTTTTAAGCACAAATTCACTTAAATTGTATAGTTTTTGTCTAAAAACTAGACTTATTTTCTAACTATATTTTGTTCATCAAGAAAAAGCATCTTAATTTAAGAATGTTTAGATATGTCTACTGAAAACAAGACAAAAATACTAAGAAAGTCTGATTTTCAAGAAAAAAAATATTTGTATTTTTGTCTTGTTTTCGGTAAAAATATCTAAAAATTCTTAGATTAAGATGCTTTTTCTTGATGAGCAAAATGCCCAAGAAAGTAAGACTAGTTTTTAGACCAAAAATATTTAAGTTAATATTAAATTTAAGTGATTTTGTGCATAAAACAAGCAAAAAAAATCTGCCAATGGGGCAAGCAATTTTTTTCTTGAATTTTCTTAAAATTAGTGTTTAAGAAAAATTTTCAAGATTTTTTGCTTATCCCATTGGCAGATTTTTTTGCTTGTTTTATGCACAAAATCACTTACATTTGGTATTTTTGGTCTAAAAACTAGACATATTTTCTTAGGTCATTTTGCTCATCAAGAAAAAGCATCTTAATTTAAGAATTTTTAGATATTTTTACTGAAAACAAGACAAAAAAATACTAAGACCAGCCTACACTATGCACATTTTTGATGCGCCGTTATTCAATATTTTCCCCGTCCTGCTGTAATGTTTTTTCATCTGATCTTTTGTCCCCACCACTTTTCAACACAAACTGACGCCCCTGACTGTGACGTCTACTCTAAATTGGTCTATTGCCGCGTCTCACCCGTCTTACGTCTTTAGCATATTTGTGACTTGATACTAGCAACGTGTTTTTTCGCGGCATTTTATGGATCGTGTAAAATATGAATATTAGAACATTTAGAACGAATCAGCACCCCCTGCTTCATCTGACTTCATGAAAACACAGACTGGCTCAAACTCAGAGATTAGAGGTCGAGGTGGAATTTACAAATCTACAGGACACTGTTTTAAGGAAGTTTAATGTTCTTACACGCCGTCTTCAGCTATTTTAAAGGTAAGTTAGCGTTGTTTTAAATTACGTAAGCTTAAATGTGAAGTTTGGCTATAGACCGTTAACAGCATTACGACGTGATTATGGTAAAGCGGCTTTTTTAAAGCTAGGACGCGGTGTGCGCTGTGCCCATTCATTTCAATGGCTTGCGCCGCGCGAGGGCGGTTTGTTGTTGCGTCGAGTAGCGCGAGCGCAACGGAGCTCAGCTTGCGCTCACACCGCGGTCGAAGTTCAGTAGTTTTGCGCATAGTTTGTGGTCTTTTGCACTTTATACGGGAAATGAGCTGACAGTCTGTACCAGTTGTATGAGTGTGTGCTTGCTGTATTTGTTGTTTTAATGTCTTGTTTCTGCAAGTTATTGTTGCTATTGCGTGCCCCCCGTTGGAAGCCGAGTGCCCCCCTGTTGGTTATGGTCTGGCGCCGGCTCTGTCCTTTAACAGTAAAGTTAATATTTCAAATAATATTTCAAAACTGTTGCTCTAAATGTAGAAATTACCAAATTCTTAAAATTACAAAATGCCCATCATCACACACTACCAGATACAAAATTGTTATTTGCATGAAAATCATTGGTAAGTATCTTTCTAAAATATTAACCAATACAGCAAGTGTAGTGCTTTTATGCCAAGCTTGCAGCAGAAACAGTGCTGTAACTATGAATTGATGGGCAGCAAACCACACAAGCTTTAATGCTACCACTTGCTATTACACACAGAGAGATCATTTAATATCCCAAATAAAACTACAGCCTGCAGCAATGCAGCCTTACTTGATCGAATCTACACATAATTGCTAACTCAATTGAAAACAATGAGCCCGACCCAGCAAAACAGACCCTGGGAATGCAGATGGAGGGAGCACGGGGCTCTCCCGTTGCCCAGAAACACGTCTTTACTGGCAGCTAATCTATTAGCTGTGGTAATGGCCGTCTCTTAGCCTACAGTGGCAGCTTTTAACAGCTCAGCTCAATTGAGTGCTAGACATCGTTGACCTTTTGTGGACACTCATGCTCATCAAGCAAACGGGTGCAAGATGCTTTTCCAAACACACTGTGTTTTATCAGCAAGCTTACTGACCAACAGACATGGTTGTGAAAAAGGGTCTGATTGGCCGTAAAATGTCCTGAGCAGGTAAGACAGCACGATGAAAAGAATAAAACTTGTTTTTTGAAAGGAAATGAATCATAGATGTTCCAAAATAACACTTGATGTTTCTGGAATACGATTAAAGGTGAATTGTGTGACATAGATTGAAGTATCTGTCACACAGTATTGTATATGGAGAGTGATTACGAATGTTGTGTGGAATACATAATGATAGAATGATAACTAGTGCTAATTTAAAAAGTGACAACACATGCAACAATGAGAAATAATGTCAAATGAGAAACATGCTGGGGGTAGGAGTGATGCGCAGGTCAGTTTTTTTCAACTCGCGGGTCCTGCTGTTATGAAATTATTTGGCCCGCCCTAGTCCACCCCCGCACCACTGTGTTTATTTTTACAACCCGCCTGCACCCATGACCATTAAAGGTTCAGTGTGTCAATTTTAGCGGCATCTAGTGGTGAGGTTGCGAATTGCAACCAATGGCTTAGTCCACTGCTCACCTCTCGCTTTACAAAACACATAGAAAAACTATGGTAGCCGCCACCGGACAAACATGTCATCATCATGCAGTTTGATGGAGGTAATTAAAGCGCCTTCTCTGATCAGAAATACTAGCTGAGAATATTTCATACAACTGCTGGAAAGGGTCTTGTATATTTATCAGAGCAACTTGAAGGTCCGACGTATGGAAATAACCGGTATTTGTTGTTATTTTCCTGAACTGGCATATGCCTTTGACGTAAACTTGTACGCGACATGAGCAGACTTTTGCGTTTTTACCCTTTAGACGGGAACGCGAGGGTGGGTAGTTTTTAAGATTTCCACTCTGGAGGGTGGTTTCACTTTTTTGCGTTTTTAAGCCCCAAAAACGCCGTCACCGTGTAAACGAAAGGCACATCCGATAAAATATTTTTTTACGTTTTCACCCTCGAGCATTCTCGTGAAAACAGGCCCTTAAAGTGTTCGGAAGCAGCCATTAGATTACTTCGCCATGTAAGCTGGCAAAACATATTAACTCTTTCCCCGTCAGAATTTTTTTGAAAAGTTGCACGCCAGCATTTTTTAGTGTCTTTCACAAAAGTTTCACAAAATGACTTCCAGTATTTTTTTTTCTAAAAATATATAAACATACAAATGTATCAAATGAAAGAACAGAGCCTCTGCTTTCAAACAAACAAACAAAACGGGAAAAGACATCATATCTTAGTTTATAAACTCTTAAATATGGGTATTTTTCTTAAAAAATCCAAAATTTTGAACAAAAAGCTTAAATAATTGCATTTTTGTGAAGGAATTATTTTTAGAGATCAGATTCAGAACGATTATCAAAACATGCACGGAGTGTAAAATTAACAAACAATTTTTTTGCTTCAGTTTTTTTTATAAATTGGTAAGAGGGCCATCTAGTGGATAATCGCAGTATTACAGATTACCATAAAACTAATCAGGTACATGTTTTTTTGGCAAATGTTTGCTCTTATTTGACGAGTTAAAAACACGATAGGATCGTGATAAACATTTTCAAAATTTACAAAGCAGCATTTGTATTCATCTGTATAGAACTACTAAATACCTCTACATTAGATTTAGCAGCTTAACCTTCTTTTTTATGATGTAAATTCCCAACCATAATTTTCCTGGTCCTCTTATTCAATCTTTACTTTTATTTCTCCATTTGTTTTGTTGTTGTGGCTGGCAGCAGCAGCTACTTAACGCTTTCGCTTTGACATAAGGCCAAAGGTTTGGGGACATCACGCAAGTTACGTTGCTACACAGGCCTGCATATTGTAACCTTATCAAAGAACCTAATAAAATATGAAAATATGTATTGTGAAATATTTTATATAGGCTATAAGGAATTGCTTACAACAAACATTTTTTTAATTTAGTTTTTAATGACCCACCCTGCAAATTCTGTGTGCAATCCAATTCAGAGGCTGCGGCCTTCCAAGGCCGTATTTTACATACTGTTGGATTTATCTGCATCAATGAGTTAATAAAAATAAAAAATCTGTATTTATTTTTATTTTTAAAATGTCTGATAGGTCTTAGCCGTTGTGTCCCGCTGACAAGCGTAGTGGGCGGGAACAGCAAGTGACGCAACTCCCCCCGTACTGTAAGTTAGACCGTCTCATTTAAGATTGCATTGTGGCCTTTAGAGGTTGCCGCCTTCAAAAATCAAGCATTGCCTTTAAAGTCTGCAGCCTTAAAAGGATCCAGCCCCTAAATTGGGATGGACCCAAAGGGACCATTTCTTTACCCGCCCCAACCTGACCTGTGGGGCCTACGGGTTATGAGACAACCTATGTGTCATTGGTGGGTAGATTTTAGCGGCATCTAGCAGTAAGATTGTGAATTGCAACAAGTCAGTCCACAGCTCACCCCTCCCTTTTGAAACACATAAAGAAGCTACTGTAGCCGCCATAGGACAAGCATGTCATCGTCTGAAACAGCATATTTACAAAATGCCCTCTGTAGTGCAGTTTGTCTGTTTATGATCCGCTTTTTATCCATTTTTGTCCAAAATGGCGACTTCCATCTAAGGGGACCCGGTGTAAGGAATTAAAAAGCGCCTATTTCTAAGGTAATACAAATAACAGTCCATTGTGCAACGTCTTTATATACCACTAATAATAAAGAAAATTTACATAAAATTTACAATGTGTAAAATTTACACAATGCACCTCTAAAGCACCCTCTAAAAATGGCTGAATTATTTTTGACCCATAATGGGTAAATATTGGACAGAACACATGATGGGTTAAAAATAACCCAATGTTGGGTTGTTGTTATGCAACAATAGATTATAATAACCCAACAGTTAGATTAAAACATCCAGCAATGGGTCAATTTTAACCCAGGGGTGTGTTCTGTCCAATATTTACCCATTATGGGTAAAAAATAAATCAGCCATTTTCGGAGTGCAATGCAGTTATCCTGCTAATTTATCCTGTAATGTGATTATTACATATTCTACGCAACGTCTATAATCGCTCTCCATATATTGTGTGACAAATACCTCAATTTATTCATGCCACAGTGTATCACTGACTGAAGTGCCATATTTATCATCTCCTTTTCAGTACTGCACTTCTACATTTACATTTACATCTATGCATGTGGCAGATGCTTTTATCCAAAGCGACTTACAGTGCATTACACAGTATAAATTTTTTTCCAGCATGTGTGTTCCAGGGGTTAAACGCATAACCTTTTTTTTGTGCTTCTAACGCAAGGCTCTTCCACTGAGCTAAGCACCTGGGCACTTTTACACCAGTGGTCTTTCCTGAGGCCTAATTTAACCATGGGCTCAGCCGTGATTATGGAGCAAAATATCCTAATGGTTCTGATATGACCAACCAGCATTCATTGTTTAAAAAAAAACAGGAAGAACTGCAAAACACATCTATTCAGTTACCATTAATTGCATATTGCATTTAACCATTTAGGAATATTTTTCTTACTGTCTCCGGAAGAAACATCTGTCCCTTTCCAAGCAATTAGGAAAGTTATTTATCTAAACATTGGCGTTTTTGCAACTAAAGCTTTTCAACGCATCGATTTCTTCAAAATCAAGTTGGAAAATGTGACCGTGCAGACAGCAGTAGCAGTGTTCTCATTAAAGTAAATTAGATTGTGCAAAAGGGCGACAATACCGGCTAATGAATATATAGGAAAACTGGTACATCCAATACACTATTACACAACTCAGAAACACAGATTATTCAGGCACCCTGATCTAGTTAGACGCCGCCTCTCTGTTTCTGTCCTCCGTAGACCTGGTTCTATTTCTGATAAGCTTTTGATGCTATACTGAGAAAGAGAGCGCGTGAGAGCCAGATGCAACCGCATGCAATTTGCACAATCTATCCACAACCCTGGACCGGAGTGCGATGCGGCGAGCAACAGTGGTGACGGTGTTGAATTCTAATTGTTTTGAAGGGTATGGAACAGAAGGGTTGCCATGGCAACATGCATCAGTCCAAAAGCAGGCAGCGTTGTCTCTGATTGCTCTGATCTAATTCAGTTTCCAGGCTGCCTTCAATCATTCACATTAAGACATGGAGTATATTTACCATTCACAGGCATAAATGTTTATTAGAGATGCACGTTGACTTGTACAAGGCTATACTGTAGAAACTAATACTGTATCAATTCTAGTCTGTTA
This sequence comes from Paramisgurnus dabryanus, assembly GCF_030506205.2. Classification (NCBI taxonomy): domain Eukaryota; kingdom Metazoa; phylum Chordata; class Actinopteri; order Cypriniformes; family Cobitidae; genus Paramisgurnus; species Paramisgurnus dabryanus. Next base: position 6,239,513 of record NC_133340.1, read on the forward strand.
CTGTATGTATGCCTAACATTATGACTGATTAATGAAAGCATCGCTGAATAGTCGTTTTTATTCCTGAAGGCTATAGAATCATCATTAGCAGCAATTAAAGTGCAAAAAAAAAATCAGCTGGCTGAAAATTGCTAATCATTCATGTAAACATATTGCTGCACTAGCGTCTAACACCGCTGAATAAATAGCGTGCTCTCAGATAAGATAGTGGTTTAGTAAGTGCCATAAGCTAAAAAATGAGCTCCATGCATTTGTTACAGATATACTCATAATAAGGACGCTGCAGAAAATCAATAGGTAATCAAGTCTGCAATCTGAAAGTGGGATGCGGGGGCCTTTCTTCTGATGCTGCGCCACAGCGCTCACACGTACAGATGAAGACAGATGCAGAGGCTGTCGAGTTTGGACTAATATCATGAGGTGCACGGTTCATAAATTGATCATTTTCATAGCCATTCAGACTCTTTGGGGAGGGAAAGTCGCTCGCTGTTTTGATCAGGCTGCACTGCCTACCAATGTTCCGCTGTGTTAAACAAGAGCATATCCGTGAAAACGTATTCATGTGAGTGATTTTGGTGCTTTAAAATCCAGTGTTGTCAAGTTAAGTTGACTGGTTTGCGTGAAAACGGTTTTCAATTGCGTAACGTGAACTCTTCTGGCGCGTGTAACCCAAACTCTGTAAGTGATACTGCGAAAACAGCTCATATGGAAAAAAAAAGTAATTCTCTGGCCAAAAATATGTTTTAAATATATGCTAAATACATTTTTTAAAAAGTAAAGAAAATGTTTGAATTTGAAAATATTTTTTGTATAGTATTTACCAGTGGGGAACCTTCAGGGCCTTCTACGCCTTCAGAGAAGGCCTTAAAAAATGTATAAAAAGATTTTTTATAAATAAATAATAAATAATATAGTATTCAATAAAAATATGTTTTTACATTTTTAAATTTCTATTTAATTCAATTTAATACAATACATGTAATATATTTTCTCTCATATGTTCTAACGTTAAGCTTACTGTCAGGTTCATGTCATGAAAACATCTAATCCAATCAGAATCGTCTGTCTCTATTAAGGCCCGGTTATCTGGCTCATTCATTGGTTAGGACTTCATGAATCCCAGGGAAGGCCAAGCTATGTGTTTTGGTGTGGAGAGTGACGGGCAAATTGACCAATCACGTTTTGATTTCAAGTGGGCGGGCAAAAAACAAAGCATTGTAAGCCTTCATGAAGTCCTAAGCATGCAACAAACTGGATGCGAGCTGCTGTAAAACACCAAAAACGAAGATCATAGACCGTTAATATTAATACAGTCTAATGGCCCGAATCTCTGCGGTGAGAGTGGTTGAGGTAAATGGCGGAAAACGTGATTGACGTTGTGGCTAGCTTGATAGGGGTGAGGTAAAAACGAAATTACTTAAGCGCGTACTCGTGAAGAGCACTGCCGGGAGAAGCGCGTGCAGAGGAGAATGACGCGAACACGAGAAAAATAATGGGTTTAATTATACTTTTACTTCCTGACAGTTTCACTTGTTACGTGAGGATAGTAATGACTGACAGACGATGCCGAATTACATACAATATAATTTCCTAACTAAATCTGAGAGAATGCGAAAACATACAAATATTTTTTTCCACCATATACCCGATGGGCAGGGCGGAGATACATTTTTCGACATGAATTCGCTATAGCCCCGGGACCTCGGGGCTCGGGTTAGCGATTTTGCGTGCCCTGGATATCTTATAACAACAGTTATAAGCCACAAGGGGGTGCACTGAGAACGCTGGGTGGTATATTTCCCCTTATGAAAAGACTAACAAGGTATCCTACAGCTAAATATATATTTCCAAAAAATTAAAAAATAAATTAAAGAACATAATTTAAGCTTGTTAAATGCAAATTTACAGAGCCCCTGTCATTACAGAGCAGCAGAGTCTGTATGTGTGTTTATCAGTTAGATTAAAGTAATTTTAAACTTTAAAACTGCATTTAAAGGCAGACAATGCCCATTCTGTAATTTAACTTTGCGTGCTCAGAATTTTTACACGTTCATTGTATGATTTAACGAAATACGAATAGCCTAGTATTATGGATGTTGAGGCATTTGCACTTCATTGCATATTTTGAAGGCCCAGCTGAAGTACCCACGGTTCGCCACTGGTATTTACATATATTTCAAAAGCTATATATATATATATATATATATATATATATATATATATATATATATATATATATATATATATATATATATATATATATATATATATATATATATATATATATATTGAGCGATTTGTTTTCCCGATATTTTTTAATGCTGCCAAAAGACAATCTCCCACCAATTATTGGAAATGTATAATGTTTTTCCAGAGAGTTATTGATAAACGAGTGTTTTGGTGGCATGTAAGTAATTTTTTTTCATAAAATGTGTTTTTTCGGTTTCTAAGTTGAGTGTATAAGATACGAGGGGCAACCTTCTGATATTTCTGATGAAGCCAATACACAAGTGATTTAAACTGCAATTCATCGACTGGCCACTAGAGGCAGGTTCCAAAAGGGAGTCAACAGGTTTGTAACATACAATTTTTTTCTTTCAGTGTGAAGTAAATATAAATGCTTTAAAATATATTTCAAAATATACAAAAAATAGCAAAAAAATATATTGGTAATAGCACTTTTTATTTTGTGCGAGGCGGCAAACAGATTTTTGTGTAGAAACCACATCCCGCTACATTTTTATACATTAGTAGTTGTGATTCATCTAATGATGTTCAAATAATAGAGGAAAGTGTTAGAAATGGTCCATTCAGACATGCTTTGTAGTACAGAGACAATTCAGGTGCCTGAATCACAGTGGTGAAGTGATGTTGTGTAGTGCCAGGAAGGTATAACACATTGTGGAAGTCTGTTGCATCCTCCACAGAGAAAAGGCCCACATGTTCAGGAACTATGTGCAAAAAGCTTTTAGCGCTAATGTTTTGGACGTGTTGTGGTATGACCCAATTCATACAATTCATATCATGTATTGTGTGCTTAACACAGCAAATTAATGCCGGTATCGATTTGCAGCATTTTGGGGCAAATACCCCACAAAATGTCTGAAATGGCAGATTAAAGCTAGATTTGAATCAGAAGAAAAGAGCCTGCTGCTTTGATGTACCTGTGTGGGCTGATGTGGGCTCAACGGACAACCCGATGTGGGTATCGTGATTGGCGCTGAAGGCTTTCACCAGGCTATGCTGCCTCCTCGAGCGTCTCGCGGCACCAAGGGCTCAGCTCCAAAATCTCCTTTCTGACATCCATCAGCTCTGGATCAAGAGCACTCGTAGATTGCCGCTTGATGCTATCTTTTCCACGGCCGTTCACATTGATCTCCTTGTACCATTATCGGCTAAATGTGTTCAGCTGTTTGACTTTTCCAAGGGTCTGGAAAGAAATTGTGCGGGGAGAGACAAAATGTAAAAGAAGATATGACATCTTAATACTCGACTTCAGTGCTGAAAGCAGAAATGCATTATTGTATGTGTTCTCAACTGTACAAAGTAAAAACCCAACCAAATATGTGACCAAAAGGTGGCGGTGTTAAGAAATCTGTGGGACGAGTTTTCAACAGTGATCAGTGATACGGGAAAAAAAAGATATAAGGTGTAAAAACTTAAAGGTGCCAAAGAATGCATTGATACAATATGTTAAAGAGCACCAATGGTCCGATTCACGTTTTTACATTTCCTTTGGTGTGTAAGTGTGTATTAGTATATGATAACGATATGCAAAAGGTACATACCCCGAAGTAAACGATGACGCGAGTTATCTTTTCCAGCGTAAATCTCTTTTCTTGGACTACAACAAACATACGGGTTGTAGGCAACAGTTTACTTCCTGTGATTGGCGATGTAGACAAGACCGACATTATCATAATTCCTATGATATGAGCGAATCTTTCAAACATGGTAAGGAGCGTCTCATTTCCGGCTGACGTCAAAGGTATTTAGGCCAATCACAACGTACAGATTAGCTGGCCAATCAGGGACAAAGTGCTTTTCAGATCCGTGCATTTCAGGAAGAGAGTGAAATTTTGAGCTACAAAAATGTACGGTATGTGGAAAATAATGTGTTTAACCATAAACCACGCGAACACATTATATTATACCAAATACACAAAATAACGTTGTTTTTTTAGCAATGAAATAGGTGCTCTTTAAATTGTTCTCTGATATCTACATAGAAGATATGTGACTTTATTACTAAGTGCAAAAATGATCCAGAAACGGTTCCACGTGTCCATTTAAAACCCTAGGATTTAGAGATAAACAATGCACTTCTTTGCGAAGTTTCTTTGCTTTAACGCGAAATTGCGTAGCTGTTCTATTAAAGCCTTTCTCATGGAGCCCTTTGCTAAAAAGCTCGTAATGTCACTATTTGTGTGTGGAGGACAGCTATGCATTTATAAAATCATCAGCTCAAACGTAAAGGAGACAATCTCTGACGGAGACGAATCTCTGCAACGGACCAGGATTGGCTTGTTTGTTGTTAACCCACAATATAACACCCGGCTCACGTCACAACGGAAGCCCAATGAATCAAACATGTGGAGAACTTCCTGTATTTGGTTCGGCCCGAGGTCCAGCAGTGTTCACACCACAGGTAGGTCGCCCCAGAGTTCGGCGACAGCCGCTCCGAGACCACCTGTTTAGAGCGGTCTCGGAGCGGCCGTTTAGTGCGCACCCGAGTACGGCTGTAGTGTTCACACTGACCCAAACGAACCGTACTCGGAGCGACACGTCATTTGGGCCGACCTAAACAGTGTATATGTGAAAACAACCTAAATGCACCTTAAGCTTGTACCAGACGAGAATACAGATTATGAGGAACAACCAACTGTTTGGAAATTGAAAATGGACATTTCTGAGTGGTAAGTTTGTGTTTTTCAGTATGGACCTGCAAAACGTAACTTCAGCCTAAATGCTAACTAGCATACCTGTATAGCGTTAACTTTGCATGCTAACTCAGCAGTCAATCACAACTTTGTTTGTAGCACTGTAATAACATTGTACTTAATTTAATGTGCAATTTAATGTTGGGGGCTTAACATCCCGATTGTAACGTTGATTGGCCTGTTTTTAGTGGTCTTTTACATGCACAAGGTTTACATAAGAAGGAGGAAACAATCACGTTTGAGGCTCACAATATGTCATTACCATGTACAGAACTCTTATTATTCATCTATGCCTAGTTAAATACAGTTTTCCATTCTACTATGCCTTAAAAAAGTACACAAAACAGAAGTTAGCAACTTCATGTGAATAGACCTATGAAGTTTCACGTACACCTTAAAACGACGGCAGTCAAACTGATAGTTAGATTTTTCTACAAAACGACATGTCATGTAAATCTTGAATGGAGTGAGTTTTATTTTCCCAGCGCATCCCGCTATTGGCTTGTTCTGTATGTATTTCATGCATACTGACAGCAACACGATCACATCAGGTTGGATTAGATAACCTGGTCGTCTCGCTTGAGTGAAACACAATATTGAGGCCTATAGGCCCCTGGATAGTAATCCTACAGTAATTTCACTTACTCAAGTGTTTAAGATCTGAATTTATTGACTTGTTGTACCTGCGCTACTGTGCAAGCTAATAGATCAGTAGAATGGTTCATCAGGTTATATCCACGTCCCATCATTGCGTTTCATTCAGGGAGCTTCGGAGGTCCCTGAGGGCCCTTCAATGCACAAAGGACCCGGGTGCACAGAGACAGAAAATATTTATAGCTGTTCCACCATAATCACTTTTACCCTTGAAAGACTTTCTCACCATCTCTGTAGACTTATTGCTTCAATGTTTAGTTTTATTGATATGCTGATAGGGTTTTTTCTTCACTTGAAAACTATTTTTTTAGGCCCTTGCTTATTCTCTGCTTCCAAGACTAAAGCTTAGTTGTATAGAAATCTTGTTATCAAGGGAGTCTGATACTTTTTTATTTTTTGTACAATGTACGTGCTAACTACTCAACTACTTTCTTCTTGCTTGTTCTTGATACAATAGTGGTAAAGCCAAGTTTAAATGTATACTTTCACTGCTTTATGTAGAAAGGCAGTTTGCTGTTGGTTAATTTGTGCTTTGTATAAAACATTTGCATTATAAATGTAAATATGCAAAGATTTAAATGACACAACAAGGTTGTAAATACGTAAATACAACCTAAGAGACACATTTATGTTCGATTTCCAACAAGCAAACTCGTATTTACGATAATTCCGATGACAGCATCAGTCAGAGCATTTTTATGAAAATGCTCAGGGCCACGGCACTCTACCTTACATTTCGCGAAGTGAGCAGGTAATTGACCTTGATTCTGAATTATGCAACACGTGACACATCATCGAAACCGTGTGCCCATATCACACTGACAGAGTCATGGAGGGGGCACTTCAAGTTCTTGTCATACATGTCAAATTGCTCAGCTATTCAAGCAGGGTCATAAGCGATCGCCGTGGCCCTCGGCGGACGCATTTCCTTCGTTCCACAAGGTTTGTCCTGAACGTCCTCCATTTCACTGTCTCCCCATGTCCTGCTGCGAGTTTGCTTATTATAGATAGCAAGCTAAATGTGAACTCGATTACCCATTATCATGCTCAAATGATGATTCTAAATTTCATTAGGCATTAAAACGTCATGTGGAGGAAGACGACTATTCATCTGCGCACTCATAGTTGATTTTCTTATTGGAGAACACAGAGGGCATGTGTAGGTACGATGGATATTCACATTGGGCTTTAATGGAGTCCGCACGGATACAAACATTATGATTTAAAGGAACAGTTCACTCATAATTCAAATTTTATCATCATTTATTATAGCTTGAAGGCCACTTTTTGGGAAAGCTATCCACTGGATTTCCTGACAGCATGTTTTGAAAATTAGTGAAGGTGGGGTTTTAAGAGTTAAGAAATGTAATCCCAGGTCAAAAAGTGCACTAAAATACACCTTTAAAGTACAATTAGTAAATGTAAAATTTTTTAGGCACTCATTTTGTACACCATTTATTTTAATACACTTAAAGATCTATTTAAAGAGCACCAATTATCTGATTTACGATTTTACATTTTCTTTTGTACATTTTATTTTTGCGCAATCGCGTCATTAACATTATGCAAATTAGCCCACTCTGTTATTATTTTGTAATGTTTTATGTCTTTATTTATACTAATGTTTTGTATTTATTATCATTTTACAGTAGATCGTCTTGTTGAGGGGCTCCAGCCAATCGCCTGTATTGCCTGTTGGATGGTCTGGCCCTGCTTCCTGGGATTGGTGATGTAGACAAGACCGACATTATCATAATTCCTAATGCTTCGGACTCAGCCCGTTAAGCCCTTTTCACACAGACATTCCGTAAAATACACGGAAAAGGCATCCTGGATTTTTCCGGAATCGTTAGATTTTTTGTTCATTTACACTGCCATGATTACCGGCATCTGATGGTCCCGGAAAGACACGTGACCTGTTGAAAGTCCTGCCCTCTCTTCTACGCAGCGTCTGAAGTTTGCATATTATTTATTATTTCTCTCTCCAGAAACAACTTGCGTGCATTTTTGTTTATGATAAGACTATAAAGGAGCGCGTGAACGCACAGTTCTATCCGGTTCAGAATGGATATTTGACGAGCTCCCCGATCTCTGCTTTAATAAAGTTTCAGAAATGTCTCATCGTGATTGTTTATATGCATTTAAAACCCACATTTTGAGGAGCTGAACGATATATATTGTTTGGATGACACGCGGGTATTTTCGTTTATTATAGCTCAAATGAGCACGTGATGCGATATTCTTTTATGCTGCTGAATGATCTCCGTTTCAACGCAGTAAGTGATGAGCCAACTTACCTGATATCTGCTTCAGTCCAGTTTGCTGACATTTCTCCGCATGAATGTTGTAAATCCCTCATTTTAAAGAGTTGAACCAACTTCATGTTGCCATGACACGCGCGTCCTCACTACGGCAAGTGCGTCATTGTTTATGCGTCTCATTTATCATTTCCTGATAACTGCTTCAATCTAGTTTGCAACATTTCTCGTGGTGAATGTTTATACGCATTTTATCTCTCATTTTAAGGAGCTGAACGCCCATTACGGCATTGTTTCGGCTCCGTGTATCTGACTAGGTCCAGGTATTAGTATGAAAAACAAACAAAAATAATAGGCCATAAAGAACAACCCTTACGAAAATTAACCATGGTTTTACTACAGTTAAAACCAAAAAACCATGGTTACTGTAGTAAAACCATAGTAACTACAAAATAACCATGGTTTTGGCAATCATGGTTTTCAAAAACCATAGTTAAACCATAGTTAGTGTAGTAAAACCATGGTTTTGCTGATAGTAATCAATACACCAAAAAACCATGGTTACTACACTTTTACCACAATATAACCATGGTTAATTTTCGTAAGGGAAAGTAAGTTCAAAGTGTGTTTTTATGAAATAAATTACAGAACCACTAACACTACACCTAATCATCACTTTAGAAATATCCCAAAGTGTCACATTAATAAACACTTTGTGTAAAGAGGATTTTTAATAATGGGGTCTGGCAACACTGCAAATTCTGTACCCTCGCGGCTTGAGTCGATCTCCATCGTTTTACACTAAACTATAAAGTAAACGGTCCCAACTTAATTATATAAGTGCATGCCAACATGAGTCATTTTGAAAAACTATTTAGTCATTCAACTTATTTTTTTAAAAACTTTACTAAGGTCCAGACCTCTGTGACCTCATGGCTTGCTACAACCATGCCATCAGACTCTAATGTTGGGTTATGAGGTTCAGTTCACAGTCCACGTTCCAGTTCATCGAAATGGAGTTGAATGGGGCTCATGTAGGCTTTGAGCAGGTTGGTCTCAGACCAGTGAATCATTTCTATAAAGTACAGACCTCACTTTTTGCACAAGAGGGTTGTAATAATGGGGAAAAAGCCCATTCTCAATCTTTTGAAACAAAGATGAAAGCGCACAATTATGTATAATACTATTTTATAGCTTAGCATTTAGATGTGCCCTAACAAAAATGACTGAGTAGTCCAACGCATTTATATAATTAGAAAGGGGTGACATACTCCCCCATACAATTATCCTTTAGTTTAAAAGTGGTGTCACGTGGCAATTATACCGTAGCTCAGCTTATTGGCTCAAAACAAAGATTTCCGTAAATGGCATCCACTACAAGTATATAGGTCACATGGAGTTTCCCAAGCTGAATGCGGCAACTTAAGATAAAAAAAGAACGTTAATGGATAGCTCTCCCCAAGTGTAATACACCTCCTTATGGTATGCCATCATTCATTTTTACATTTACCTAAGGTCTCATTCGCAGACTCACTAAACCATAAACAAATCATCTACTGCATAACCTGCGAGACTGCAGCATGGCTGATGATACAATTCCTTGCCAACGGTTACAAAATATTCATATCATTGATTGCTCCTCTGTCGGATGTGAGATAAAAGATTGACAATGGAGATGAAGAGAGGGATGGGGAGGTGTGACCATGATTCATGGAAAGGAATATCATAGTGGCTCAGCGAGAGGAGTGCACAGACTGAAAAAGAGTGAATAGGAGGGGAAGAAAGAGGGAGGGTTATGGCAAGAGGCAAAGATAAACTGCAGCAAACCCAGACAGGTGTTAAACGCTGCCTCATTTCAATAAAACAGTAAACATGGTCAAGCAAACCATCTACTTGCTTTGACAGGCAATCGTTTGTCTCTTTATTCTCTCTGTGTATGCTGTATATGATCAGGGAAATGCTTCCAATATGTTTAATAACACAACAATATTTTTTTATGCAGAATATTGCCAATGTTAAAGGAGTAGTTCACTCATAAAGGAGTAATTTAAAGACTCGCTTTTTATGTGATTTAAAAATAGCACTAAATTTTGTATGTTTATTGCAATTATATTGAAAAAGAAACTAGTGCAATTTTTACACACAATGTATGAGTATTTATATGTCTGAATGTACTTTACAGTATATGTATGCACTCTAAAAAAATGAAACATGAAGTTAAACACAACTTGGTTTTGTAGGTGAATTCAACTACTATTTTAAGTTTTGACTAGGGATAAGTTGGTATTACTTATATAAGTTTTTTGTTTATTCTACTGGGATTTTCACGCACAACCATTTCTAGGGTTTACAAAGAATGGTGTGAAAAGGGAAAAACATCCAGTATGCGGCAGTCCTGTGGGCGAAAATGCCTTGTTGATGCTAGAGGTCAGAGGAGAATGGGCCGAATGATTCAAGCTGATAGAGGAGCAACTTTGACTGAAATAACCACTCGTTACAACCGAGGTATGCAGCAAAGCATTTGTGAAGCCACAACGCGCACAACCTTGAGGCGGATGGGCTACAACAGCAGAAGACCCCACCAGGAACCACTCATATCCACTACAAATAGGAAAAAGAGGCTACAATTTGCACAAGCTCACCAAAATTGGACAGTTGAAGACTGGAAAAATGTTGCCTGGTCTGATGAGTCCCGATTTCTGTGGAGACATTCAGATGGTAGAGTCAGAATTTGGCGTAAACAGAATGAGAACATGGATCCATCATGCCTTGTTACCACTGTGCAGGATGGTGGGGGTGGTGTAATGGTGTGGGGGCACACTTTAGGCTTTACATCATTAGACTTTACATTTATAAAACTCAGATGTGAAATACAGTACAACTATTCATATCTAAGCTAATTATGCAAAATAACAACTACCACATTCTTAAAAAATAGCAAAAATACAATATGGCTTTAGAATGACATTAGTAATTGCTGTAATTTTGGGGTTAACTATTCCTTCAAGACTCTAATGGAAGCATATGAACCTTTTTTTCTCAAAGATATTGTCTGTGTTTGCGGTTTTATGTCCTGTGTTTAAACCTTACCTTTTCACTTCATTAAAGATCATATTGATCTAGCTCGGAGCATGCGACTGGTGCAAGGTTTTGCTACAGTATTATCCAAAGCTTCTCTACAGCTGTCAATTGATTGTCTTAGTTGTGCTAAAAAGAAAATAAGGAGTTAATAACAGATCATAGTGCCATAACAGGGTGTTTTGCAGATTCGATTACTCGACCTGGGATTTAAAATCTAATTTCAATGTGGTATTAAACAGAAGACGACATTATGCAATTGCCAGTATTTAAATAAAACTGTATACTTAAATCAAATTTAGTAATGTTGGATCATATGTATTAAAGGAAAACACCGCTGTTTTCAATATTTTACTATGTTCTTACCTCTACTTAGACAAATGAATACATCCCTATCTTTTTTCATTGCGTGCAATGCTTTTAATCTTAGTACAGCAACTCGTGAATGTGTAAGCATTTAGCCTAGCCCCATTAATTCCTATTTCTCCAACAGGGATTAATTTAAAAGCCTCCAAACACTTCCATGTTTTCCCTATTTAAAGACTGTTACATGAGTAGTTACATCAGTAAGTATGGTACCACAAAATAAAACTTTTGTTTGGAGCCATAGGAATGAATGGGGTTAGGCTTAATGCTAACACATTTAGTGCTGTACAAAGATTAAAGCAACACTATGTAGTTTTTTTACCTTTAAATAATGTCTCTAAAGTTATTTCAGTGATAGAACAACTTTTAACTGGACAAATTGTATTGTTGCTGCAACCTGAGCAGCCTCCTAGCTGCTACAAGCACACTCTGAAAGTGGCGGTGGAGGGTAGGAAACACAGCCCTGCCCCTCCCCCTGCCTGCAGAAGAGTGTCTGATACCAGGCACTGTTGCGCTTTTCAACCACATGGGGGAGCTGTAAGTCATTTTTATCTGGAAACTACATAGTGTTGCTTTAAAAGTGCATGCATTGAAAAAAAGGTATGTATTAATTAATCTAAGGTGAGGTAAGAACATAGTAAAATATAGAAAAACTGTGGTGTTTTTCTTAAATATTGGAGAAAGGTGGTTCCAATTTTGGGCCCCACCGGAACATACAGACTTTCTTAGAACAAAAATAATACGTACCAGCTTTACAATATAAGTGTGTGTATCCATGGCTGGTGCACATTATTACAGACTGTTTCAGGTACTTTCAAATATCACAGCATTCAACTTCATGGTCAAGTTAAAATTCATATACGGCTGATAAGGATAAATTAAACTGAGGGAAATTAAGCATTAAAAGCCAGCAAGTATTTCTTAATAACTGGCAGAATAAATCATCCCTTTTAAGCTTCAATTAATTAAAACACGGATTTAACAAAAGCCACGGGTATTAGGAGTCTTCATCATTCTTTACAAAATGAACCCACAATAGGCTGCAATGACAGTCTATCATAGCATTAATTCATTAAAATGCTGAAATGAATCTAGCAAGGCATTGAAGAAGCAGATTCAGCACTATAGCGATATTCAAAAATCGCCTTGACTTTAAAAACATCCACACCATCTTACCAGCTGTAAATGGACATGTAAAACTATTTCTAGATCATTTTTTTTTTAACTCAATAAAGTAGCATTCCAACTATGTAGATATCAGTGAACAATTTAAAATATTGTCTCAATGCATTCTTTGGCATCTTTAAGGATTTTTGTTAAAATTTAGATGACTTGAACGATTTGATTTTACCTTCTGGCAGGCGTGGTATGTAAGGTAAAATTCAGGGCTTTTCAGGGAGGCTAATTGAAAATGCCTGAAGAAGTTGAAAAAGCGCCATCTGCTGTTTTGGAATGCATGGTCACGTTTGTGAGAAAATCAGAATCCCTGCGGCAAAGTTTTCTCTCAAATTGCCGCCTAAGCGTTTTCGGTTTGTTTGCGGGTCGAGTTTTCTCTTTGCAAAGCAGATTGAGTTTGCTTGCAACATGCTGGATTTGTTTGTTTACATATGGCACAAAACTCACTCCATAATTTCATTGGCAAATTATGAACTTCCAGGAATTAGCTGAAGTCTTCATTAATCACGTGACGGACAAACTTTTAGGACATTCGTTGTCAGAACTCTCTTCCTAAAGTGGTCTGGTTAAAACCACATCAGGTGAACAGCAAGAACACGCTCAAGGCTACAGAACATAAAGATGGTTACATAAAGTAGCACTGTTATTGTTTGAAAGGTGTTTTTTCTTTAAAATAGCCAGTAGCAGCTGTCACAGATGGCACTTTAAAGCAACCACCGAAGTACTTCACATGAGATTCACCACAGAGCTCCTCTGAGAGAAGGCTTTGTATCGCCTGGAGCCCTGCATCAAATAAAGCTGGAGTGTTGCTTTTATTTTATTGCTTCACTTTTTTCCACTAAATATCTTAATAATTATGAATGGCACAATAACTGTCTATGCCGTAGACGGTTTTTGCAGTAACAACATAAATAAACGGCTTTCGTGCGACAAACGTAACTTCAGGTAAACTCTGCAAAGAATCAATAACAACAGAGTCCTTTTAGAGTAGTTTATTTCAGACATCCCAACCTGCAAAAAGTAATTTCATGGAGGTATCCCAAAGCCCCCCCCCCCACAAAAATAGCATAATATTTCTATAGGCATATGCATTAACAATTATTTGTAATTATATTAAAATATATAGATCACTTTTACAATTTATATAAGCTGCTTATACTATTTAACTGTTTTACATTCCATTGCAACTTTAAACTGGTCTAAGGAGTTTATTTTCATGTAGCCTTGGCAACTAGCCAGCCTGAAAAATATGCACATGAAATTAAACTTGTTGAACTCACCTCAACATGTCTTTTACAATCATTTAAAGGCAAGGGATCTGGTTTGATCCAAAAACATGTTTAGTTATACTAGTTAAAAGTAGCCTTCACCAAGGTAAGTTGTTAAATGTATTTTTATAAATATGTGTCATCTGTGAGACGTACTGTAGGACCAAACAATTTTCACCAAATCATTGAACTCAGACCGAACATAATAATTGGACACATGCTATTTTTGCCCCTCATCTGTGAACGTGTTTTGCATATGCCACTGCGCACCCTGTTCACACAGACACCACATCATCAGCGCATTCACGTGCAATCACCTCCTGTCTGTAAACAGAGGGAGAATGACAAACTTTCCCGCTGAATTGACAATCTGCAGGGCTGCCAACTTTTGAGTTCAGCTTGGAGTGAGATCTGAGGGGGTCTATAGGAGGTTGACATCTTGGGTTTGTTATTAAATTATGATAATGATTATTATTTACTAAATGATTATTAAAATAATATTTTTATATAAGTTATTTACTACAGTAACCATTTGCGAATTGATAATAGTGTGTAGTTAAAGACTGCAGGAAAATGGTTTACAATACAAATCCAATCCAATAATATAAAAATGAAATTGAAATAAAAGCTTTTAGTGAGTTTATATGCCTGAGCTATATAGTTTTCACAGTCACGCACTCGCTCTGTAGTTTGTAGCTCACCCTCCAGCTTTTGTATCTGTAAACAATAACTCCACCTTCTTTGATTTCATTGGCCATCGCATCATTTGACTTCGACAAGCGTTTTTATATGCTGGTTGAGGCAGGCCAGATAGAGATAGGCGTTTTAAAAGTTAGGCATATTAGGCAATTATTTCATGGCTTTTCTTACACTCAATGTGGGATCTCAATGGTGAGCACAAGCCTGCGTGAGAAAATGCCTGTGAGGGTTGGCAGCCCTGAACCTGCACAGGAGCCACAAAACAAAATATTTTTTTGAAACAACAGTGACAAAAACCGTCTGGATTACCAAAGAGCAAAAACCCAAATTAACATCGGTAACTTTACTGCTTTACCACGTTATGCAAACAGCTGCAGGAGGCAAAGGGTGTGAAAGGGTTGTTTTGCTTTTGCTCCTTTGGTAAGATAGGTACAGTACGTGATATGATGGTATTTACCAGTGATGTGCGGGTCAATGTATTAGTGTTGTAGTCAAGACCACCTAAACCGAGACCAAGTCTTGACCAAGACCAAGACAGACCAAGACAAGACCAAGACTTTAAAGGGTTGAGACCAAGTCAAGACCAAGACAGGCTAAACCAAGTCAAGACCAAGACCAGTGCAAGTCACTGCATTAAAACACTTATGATAAAATGTGGAATATGCAAATGATAAGGCACTTATTGTCTGTGTGTGCGTGTGTGTGTGTGTGTGTGTGTGTGTGTGTGTGTGTGCGTGCGTGCGTGCGTGCGTGCGTGCGTGCATGCGTGCGTGTGTGTGTGTATGCCATCAAAGAAGTTGATAACATAATCAAAGGCATTTCAGATGTGGGAATTTATCTTTGTCTATAAGCAAATAAAAGTGAACAAATACTAAAGAGCTGAAATCAACTTAACCATTTATTCTGAACTGTCTTTCCATGGCTTGCCATCCACTTAACACAATGCAGGTGTTTTTTGTAATAAAATTAGAAAAAATGTCATTGGGAGAAACCTAAACTATGGACTCTAAAAACAAACGGTGCTATATAGCACCATAAGTGGTTCTTTGCTCGTAATCATAGAAGAACCATTTTTAGTGCCATATAGCACTGGTGAAGCACCAGTGAAGCACCTGTGTAGAACCATATAGGGGCCATATAGCACCACTATAGCAACATACAGTATATGGTTCTACATAGCACTATATGGTTCTACGCAGGTGCTTCACTGGTGCTTAAACAATGGCAACATCATATGCCAAACCTGAATAAATTGCATAAAATTAATGATAAAAAATAAATTTGTGATGTGCCATCAGTTGTGGTCTTGACCTGTCTTGAAGTAAAAGTCAGAGTCCTCTTTGTCTGAGAACGAGACGAGACAGAGTAAAAATGTGGTCGATTCCAAGACGAGACCTAGACCTTTAAAAAGTGGTCTTGAGACTGGTCTCGAGATGAAACAGCCCGCACCTGACCGACGTTTTCAACAAACCCTCCTGCAACTCAAATTAAAAATAAATTTTGTACCCCACCCGCTCCATGGCTGGCATTTTTTTAAAGTAGTAATTGTTTAAAATTACTCGTAACCACGGGTGACCGCAGGCACCCGCTCATTTCAGATCAACCCGCGCATCACTGGTATTTACATGGATTCAGATTTTCTATTTTAATGAAATATTGTGTTGCTTATGAAGTTTGTGTTCCTTTATGAATTAGCGTAACAATATACTACTACATCTACACAACCAAAAACATGCTTTAACTAATTCCGATTTTAAACAGTTGTTTATGTTCGTTATTTTGGAAACGTTATTCACCTTGTACTGCAAAGTGTGCGTGTTCATGTTTTTTGGAGGAGGCGTGACTTTGAATGCCG
This sequence comes from Paramisgurnus dabryanus, assembly GCF_030506205.2. Taxonomy (NCBI): domain Eukaryota; kingdom Metazoa; phylum Chordata; class Actinopteri; order Cypriniformes; family Cobitidae; genus Paramisgurnus; species Paramisgurnus dabryanus. The sequence goes on from NC_133340.1 coordinate 6,255,807, forward strand.
ATTTGAATGGAGTGTGGGATCGTGATTTCACCATGCTAACGTTAGCATTTTTTAAAATCAGATAGCCTGCCTTTAACCCGCCATGGGTAATGCTGAAGTCTATTTTTTTCAGACCACCAGTGACTTTTTCACTGTGTGCCACCCATTTCTTTCAATGAGGTTGTTAGGAGCCGTTTCTATATCTGGATGTCATAAACAAATAACTATCGTCCACTACAGTTAACTGACGAAATATGGATGACATAAACTTCACTGCTTCGCTCTCATTGGTAGTCGCTCTTGATCATTTGCATGAAGTAAAAATTTTCTGAAATTTGTTGCGTCGCTTCACATGCCCCATTCAATCGACAATGGTCACTTTCCCTTGTGTCGTTGGAAGTTGCCAAGCTTCCATTGAAATGAATGAGATCATGTCGCTCTGCAACATTAACTGCTAGTCGCTAATCAAAACACACCTTCTGTTCTCCACATTGAGATGCATACAAAAATCGAATTTCTTAAGTGGTTTCCATCAATGCATAAATCTCTCACAGACTTAAACAAAGCACAGGACACGCATTGGCATTGATGACTTTTGTGCAGAAGTAGGCTGTAATGAGTGCTTCACTTGTTCCGAACAGACGGTAAGTAACGCAAAACCGTAATGATGTTTGAAGTGCGTATTAAAAGCCATTAATACACATTGCAGGGACTGAAAGATGCCTTGATCATATTTTACCATGTGTAATGGTGTCCCCGTGGCTATACATAACTTCCTACTGTCACTTTCCATTTGATCTGTCATGAGGAACATTATGGGTGCCTTCACAGCAATGTCGTTTGCTATAAAGGAAAGGAAAGGGATGACATATTGCACAAACAGTCCAAGGTAGCAGACAAACGAGCCTTTGTGCTTCTCATTTTTCAGCTGCACTCTTTGTGTCTTAAAGCTGCGGCGCAGTGGAAAGTGAACTGTAGTTTTTGCGTCGCAGGCGTGCAATCGCTAGCCTAGCCGAGGTGCGAGGCAAATCTATCACTGATTTAATGGAACACAAGAATAATGAGAACTTTAAGGGGTCAACCTATAAGTAGTAGGTCAAATACTGCTCAAAGCAATTGTTTACGAAACTGTATAGACACAGACAGAGGACACCTAAAGCCCGGATGCGCACGGTCGAGCACAGAGCCTTGCAAAGCATAGTTTATTTGACTCATACGTGTATGCAGACGTTCAACGCATAAAGTACGCACGCACTTTTCTGTTTCTACGCACGATACTTCGGCCTTTACAGTAAGTGCAAACGTAGCCATTATTTGTTGTTTTGCGTGGTCTGTAATGAAGATACAGTGAAGCAAAGCATGATTCAGCCTCTCTTGCCGTGATGTGGAAGCTACCGAATACACCGTCCTTTCGATTGTTGCATAATGAAGAGAAGCTCCTTCTCTACCTCAAGTGGATCTGACTTTCAATAAAGCCATTAAGGACACCAATTAGCATTCACCCACTCCAGCTCGCGGCCAATCTCCACGCAACATTAGACATGAAAACTCATGGAGGGCTTTGATCTACGAGGGTGTGTTTGTGTGTGCCTGCACAATTGGGCAATCGAGGACCTTTATACAGCCATTTAGAAAATAGTGAAGCAGAGGTACAAAGGTAGCCTCGCCGAACACACAGAAAAAGCCGTATAAGAAAGGCGCCGCTCACCGCAGGTAAACAGCACCACGAATAAAATGAGCCGCGTAGCCGGACGGCAGATAAGAGGGGAAGTCTAACAGCATATGAGATGAGAAAAAAGGCACTAAATGGAACTTGGCCTTATCTGGACTGATGCAGGAAATCCTCAGATTCCTCAGCTGGGCTTTGATGTGCTCGGCTGTAGTGATGGTTGAGAGGCCGTGCTACCCACTGTTGTACACGCTTTTATACAACACAATGCTTGCAGAGCCCCGACCAGCTCTATGTGGCTTTGGCGGAGAGCAGCCATGTGAAAAGAATGTTAAAAGTATTACAGACCAAAAAACATTTTTTGGGGCTCTCTTATGCGCATAGTAAAATCTGCCATTTCTGTTTTAAATCTGATGTTACGTGAGCTGCGATCGGAGGGTTAAGATAAAAAATAGCTTTTTTCTACAGATCACTAGGCAGAATTTAAATGCACCCGGGATGTGTTTGTGATCTGAGCCTACTCACTGCTGCCATCCAGTAGGGGAAGAGGTGTATTGCAGAAACAAGCCACAGATGAGCCTTTGATCATTTCTATCTCAGAGGCTATGTAGCACAACATCTGCACCAGGAGTCTCTCTCTTTCTCTCTCTCTCTCTCTCTCTCTCATAACACTTTCCCCATGTACAGTATATCAGTACAGTATATGTGCGTATGTGAAGTTCTAGCTCAAAATACTATATAGATTACTTATTCTAGCATGTTAAATTTGCCACTTTTTAGGTGTGAGCAAAAACTACCAAAACGTTTTTGGATGTGTCCTTTTAAATACAAATGAGCTTATCTCTGCACTTCTGACATCATAAGGGGAGACGAATTTGATTCGATTACCTATTTTTTCACATGCTTGCAGAGAATGGTTTACCAAAACTAAGTTACTGGGTTGCAGTGGCGACTCGTGACTGCTCATCTGAGGGGCGCAAATTCAAAATAAGTGTTCGGAGTGTCGTGTGTGTTGCTTGTGTTTCAAAATATGTGTTTGTTGCATCATGTAAACCATGTGCATCACGTGTTTTGTCAAAATAAGTGCCTGATGCACATGCGTCAAAACCGTTTATGATAAAAAGAGACGCTCACGTTCACAAAATACACGCAAGACACTCCCTTAACAGTAAACTTTAGTTACAAATGAGATTATGTGAGTATCTGCCAACGCATGCGTCTCTTTTATTATAAACCCTTTAGACGCGTCTGCTACAGGCACTTATTTTGACAAGACACGTGATGCACATAGGATCGCTCGACACACAGAACACATATTTTGAAATAACGAACCACACACATGACGGGCTACATACATGTTGTACAACTGGATGGCACATAACTTCCTCACGCTGAACTCCAATAAGACAGAAATACTTATTATTGAACCGAATCGCTCAAACAAAATATGTCAGATTACAAGTTGCCCATAGATGGCTGCACTGTGGTGCCATCACGGTTAAGAACTTAGGTGTGGTGTTCGACAGCAATTTATCCTTCGATAGTCATATCTCCAACGTCTGCCGCCTAGCATTCTTCCATACTTCCAGCATTCAAAAATACACCATATGCTGTCTGCATCAGATGCAGAGAAGCTTATCCACGCTTTTATGACCTCTAGAATAGACCTTGGGGATGTCATGCAAATCAGGTAAACAGGCTTCAGCTAGTTCAAATTACCGATGCAAGAGTGCTTACTCGTTCTAAGAAGTGTGACCACATAAGCCAAATTTTGGCATCTTTATTCAAATATCGCATACAATTTAAAATATTACTAATCACCTACAAATCCTTAAATGGCCTAGCACCCTCGTATCTTAGAGAATTACTATCAGAATACAAACCATCACGTACACTGCAGTCGCACAATTCTGGTCGTGCACACGTTTAATAGGCGTTCCCTGTCGGGAGCAGGTAGAGTGTTGTGCGTTTGCATTCAAAAAAACTATGAGGGCCGTTATTTTCTAAAATTTGAAAAAACTGTACCTTTAAATACATAATAAAATTAAGATTTATTTATCTTAAAACATACAGTCATTGTAGTTTCAATCTTCTTCTTGTAAATATAACAGTTGCTTTTTTTAAATAGAACATGAAATATTAAACCTCGATGACGTATGTGGTCGACCAATGCAACCACCTTAGGACGCACCCAAAATCCTGGCCAGGACCTGTTTGGTGAAAATGGCACATATGGCCACCCTACCTCCAAGTGTTTTCAGCCACGTTCAAAAGCATTGGTCTGCATGCCCCCTTTATCTGCACGATCCAACCACGGCAATGTCATTTAGTGCAGAGAGAGAGAAAACAATTGACAGCACAATTGGGTTTCAATTCCAACAAACCACCATTATGGTGATCAGTGTTTGCATTTTAGCAGATCGTTTGCATCTAAAAGGACAGACCCCAAAATGGCACATTTTTGCTCACACCTATGGCCCTATCCCAAATGGCGCACTTCATGTGGACTTTCGGTCTCGTGGCCTTAAATTGCACGTTCTCGCTTAGTCTACGAGTCCGTAGGGTGTCCCATCTGTCATTTTTACGCTTTGAAGTGTGCTCAACAGCGCCTCCTTTGCCCCCTTGATGCGGTCTTCAGCGAAGCCCACACTGCAGCAGGCTTCGCGCACTCTGCCAACCCAGAAGTCCTTGCGAAAGGGCAATCAGACCAATCAGACGACGGAAGGGAGGAGTTCACACTGACGTGCAACTTCTCTACCTATTTCCGGTATGATGCTCGAGTCTGTCCCAAAATACGACTCCGGTGCACCCACGTGGACTCGCATCAAGTGTCTCTAAAGTCTGGACTATGTGATGTCATCAAAGTGTGGACTCTGAGGAGGACCACAAGTCCGGAGTGTGCCATTTGGGACAGGGCATATAAAGTGGCAATTTTAACATGCTATAATTAATTACCTACTGGGTTGTTTGAGCCAAAACTTTACATACACACTGGAGACACTGAAGACTTATACTTTTATTTTAAAAATGGCTCATAAAATGTCCCCTTTAACACATATTGAAACATTAGTAAATGAAACATTATAGAGGTACAACACGCTTTGCCCTTAATATTTACAAGATTTATTTTAATGGCAGATACATTTTATCAAGCTAAGAGAATCAAACAAAGTAATGGGTGCTTTACCTTTACAGTTCCAGCAGTGTTTGCTGTTGAATACTGTTTGTTTCTTTGCTTTAAACATTTCTGCCGGGCTTTCAAAATGCTAACATGGCACCACTTTTCTCTTTTCCCTCACCCATTTACCAAGTTCCCTTGAGTTGCCGTGAAGATGGTCAGGTGGCAAAATGAAAACGGCTGCACCTCCGTGCCCCGGAGCTTTCATTAACCTTCGCAGAGCCAGGAGAACACCTCTCTCAGCATTTTACAACCATGTGGTGGCACCCCGTGTGAGGTCTGAGAACTGTTCCTTAAATGAATAAATAAACGCATCCCATAGGAGGCCAGTCTGTGAACCTGCATAAACACTCACCACACGCTGGATCAAAAAACTGCATGGATGTTCCTGGGAGACTTAAAGTGCAGCGCGAATAGCAGGAAGTATGCGACTGGCTTGCTAGAGGCATGCGCTTTTTCCTGTTTGGGAAATGAATTATGTATAATCTTAATCAAATAAATAGAAACAAGAACGCACTGGAAATAAGCATCATGTGCCCTGTAACTAGGTGTTGGAAATGAACAGTCTACCCATCAACCTCTGCCTTTGATCTTCCCTTCTTGGACAAACTCACTAGACTCTCTCTCTCTCTCACTTTTTGAGTAAGCACACAATGGGCATAGAAGCTCATGCTGTCCAGCGTAACATGCAAGGGCAAAATTCCCCATGCCTTGTTTTGCTGTGTAACCATAGAAAAGCATTTAATTTGACTAGGGGATTTACCGCTCGATTATACTGTGTAAGCGCACAAATAGGTCACACTTTATAGGTACGTTGCAATTTGCTTGGCCAGGGTGTTGCCTCAGGTTCATGGTGAATTTTATTCTCGCTTAGCTTTTGAGAGGTATGAAAAGCTTACACGGTATTAGCTTTCAAACAAATGTGGAGCTTTTCATTTTCTGGGCTACTTAGGCGTGCTTGCATTTGGTAGACACTTTTATCCAAAGCGACTTACAGTGCATTACTTATAAGGTATATTTAATAGTGTTATGTCTTCACTTGGAATGAACGCATAAACTTTTTGAGCGGCTCCGGTCCTTCAGCGAGCCACATGTATTCTGTCTCACGAGGACACATACTGAAAGCACCCGGATTAGTAACTGGTCCGCCCATTCAGAGCTGCTGAAATAAACAAATGTGTTGAAAGGTGCCTTTTGTCACCTGCAATATAACTGTAGCACAGATGTTTGCATCTCCTTATGTTTCTGTTGGTGTGATTTCAGAAAACTGCATTTTTATTTATAAATAGGAAAATCTTTTGAGATTATGGTGAACAGAGTGCCACATTGCTCTTTCCCATTCTGGTAATAATAATAATTATAATTTCATCATTTATCTGGCCAAAAAGATGTTTAAAAGATATGCTTAATGCATTTTGTAGAAAGTAAAACTTAATTAAATGTATTAGAAATATTTCAAAATGTAATCTTAATTTCACAACCTCATACGGCAACACACACACACACACACACACACACACACACACACACACACACACACACACACACACACACACACACACACACACACACACACACACACACACACACACACACACACACACACACACACACACACACACACATAGTCGCTGTCCGATGAAAAACACGTATGTCCATTTTGCAGATTTTGAGATTTTTCGACGGACTGAATGTCCAGGTTCATTTCCATAAACAGTATGCTTCACATATCTAAATGGCCAATGAAAAGTTGTGAAATCATGTCATCTGATTTTCATGTATATCCATTTGGTGTCAAAGCTGTCAATCACGCCGCGTATCTCCTGCCCTGTGAAAGCATCTCGCCGGTCTTGTAAAGTCTCATCGAAGCTCACTGGATAGCCGAATAAACATAGGACGGTAGGACTGTGCAAACAAAGTATCTGTCTAGCATTACCATGTCAGTGTATTGATTCATTGTCCCTTCATAGTGTGCAAGATATATTTAATACATTTATAATTAATATTAAATAAACTAACCGTATTTAATAAACTAAGACGTAGGCTATTTAACTCTTTCACCGCCAGCGTTTTTAAAAAAAGTTGCCAGCCAGCGCCAGCGTTTTTCATGATTTTCACCAAAGTTTAATGCCTTCCAGAAAATGTTCTTCTTTGAATATATAAACATACAATATACCAAATGAAAGAGCAGACCCTCTGCTTTCAAACAAAAAAAACCGTTTCATCCTACCTTTAGTGGTTCTTTTGCAATCAGCTTTTGAATATGGGTAGGTTTTTGCAAAAACACCATATTTTGAGCAAAAAGCAGAAATAATTCAATTTTTATGACGGACTTTTCATAGAGATCCATTCAGAGCGATCTTTAAAACAGACACGGACATGCAGCAGCTTGGCATAGGGAAATACTTCCGGTTTTAAAAAGTTGCGGAAGGGCGCCACCTGGTGGATAATAGCGGTATTGCGGAAAGACGGAATATCTCGTCATTGGCGGGGAAGCGTTTTCTCTTAATTGACGAGAAATCTCGTCAATGGCGGGGAAAGAGTTAATAAACTGAGCGTATTCATCTGTAAATATGAAATGCGACTTGACCATTCTAAGTAATGATCGGAAGAACGCGTATCGACCACCGTTACTGTAAAATATGCACGTATGTCCATTTAAACTCAATTTTGGTCAAATATGGATTATATCATTACACTGGCAAGAATATGGTTACATGTAAAGATGCCGTACCATGTATGACAACGCTACATTCAACTGCTTTTGAAATAAAGTGTTTTTTTTTCACTTCCTGAAAAGTAACCGTTTTGGACATACGTGAGTTTCATCGGGCGAGGACGATATATATTATTGCCTTAAAGATTAATTACTTTGATGTTTTTATTAATTATAAATATGATTTTTTTAAAAATAGGTTTTAAAAAGTGTCTGGTATTTAAATAAATATTGTCAATGATTTTTTGACATGACAAAGCCATTTAATTTAGACTTTTTACATTTACAAAAACTTTTTGGTGTTTTTTTCCTTCACTCTTTGGCCAACCAAAACTTAGTTAGATATTTACTATTTTCTGGCAGACCAAACTCAAGCCAGGAAATGTACCTTTTGCTTTTGGCTGGCTAGCCTCACTCCACAACTCCCCCGAAAACTGTTTCACACAAGGGTGTGAACAAAAGAGAGCCAAAATGAAGCCATAAATGCCCAATGTAAGCCAGATTTGTGCCAGAAACTTTGCTATCTGGATAGTAACTTTTGAAAAAAAAAAAACAGGTTAATGTCAAGCCCTGTTGACATGACTATATTCGTTTGCTTGAAATATATGGAGCATTAGGGTTAGGCATATTTGGCGTGCTGTCCGAGGGGAGGGCTCTGAGCTCGAAATTTTAGCCCGAACCCAGAGTACTCCCCTTCTTTAACTGGAATAAATGAGACTATATGAGAGTGAGTTGATGGGGTGGGGGACGGCAATTTAAAAGCACCTCTTCCCGCTGATTGGTTGGATGACATGACCATGCTCCTCCTGAATTTAGTTTAATAAACTTCATTAAAATATATACAAAAAAGATGGCCAAGAACTGATTTGTAATGAGCATGACATGAAATCGGTGTGGAATCCAATTGCAGAAGTCTGTTAAACCACCCAAGGCAGACAAATCCAAATCAGCAGGCAATAAAATGTACTCAAAAAGGCAGACAAAGTAAATAGACAAGTAAAAAGATGATCAGTCCAACCAGGCAAACAGAGCAAAAAACTTGCAATGGTCGTGATAAACAATAAACGTTCAATGCACTGGTAAACTGACAAAACTTCATAAAGAAAACATGAAGAGAACATGGCTGTTTCTCAATATGGCTTCCTCAGCGATCTTGCGTCCTTGTGTTCTCGCTCTACGTCATTATTAACAGTCGAAGTTCAGTCACAATTCATGTGCCCATTCCTTGCGATATTGGTGTTAAATATATTTTGTAAACATATTCATTTTAGCGAAAACATTTTGTGGCCACAGTCCAGTCAACAGCACAGATAATTGGTCAGCATTGGTGGTCAATTCTGTCTCATTTTAACAAGGATGCTCACTCTGCATAAAACTGTGAAACCATTGTACGAGACCCATCACTGGGGGGAAGTAATTGGCAGTGTATTCTGTTCAAAATGTGTGCATTATTTGCCCGGGTGTGGGAGAATAAAATCCAGATGCAAAAATACATGTTTGGCCCCCAATGCCCTTATCATTGAACATGAATATTTAAGGACACAAGCAGTAGTGTAAGTAAACACAACAGTGTAAGCAAAACATTGATTAGGAGCAATTCACTTTAATTATTCATGTTGCAATGCATTCTGGGAAATGTGCAACTGTCCATTAGTCTTTTTTAAATGTAATTTATTGTTCATTTAGGCAAATAAAAGCTGTACAGTTCAAGAAATTGAATAATGGATCACCAAGGATAAATTATCCATATTGTTTGTTGCTTGGCCAAATGAATGCGAGCACTGAATACTATAACTGTCAGAAAAAGTGGTCCCACGCTGTCACTGGGACAGTACCATATCAAAAGGTCCAAATATGTACAATTTAGGTACAGATGTGCATATGTTTGGTGCCAATGTGTACCTATGATGTAAAGGTCTTTTAAAGTCCAAAGAAATTTACACAATCCGAAAATGACCCAGATCACTTTTTACCCGAACTAAACATGAATAAATACAAATAAAAAAAGACAAACCCGAGAAAATGATATATATATATATATATATATATATATATATATATATATATGTGTATGTATATATATATGTGTATGTATATTTGGACCATGCAGTTTTTGGTCCGCAGATTTTCCTGAACCATAAAAAATTACAACTTAAACATGTGACATTATTCAAAGATAACTTAAACATGTGACATTTACCACTTTAACTCTATGATCATGTTAACTTTCTTCCAGTTGAAGTATGTAGGGTAGTATTTGAAACATTTTTAAAAAAGCGGGAAAAACAGGGATCATCAGCTCCACTTCCACAACTTCTACTCCAAAGTAAATAGTATTTTTTTTAAATCTCCTTATGCTTATGTTAAAATAATATCATTTTTAGAAGAAAACTCAAAAAATAAAATGAAAGAAAAGAAAAAAACTGCCCAAAAATGTTCACTATTAATACAGACAGTATAGCTGTAATGTGTGGGGAAGGACCCATTTGCAGACAACTCTTGAACAAAAATACTTTAATTAATAACAGAAACACCCTCAAGAGGCAAACAATGACAATAACCCAAATAATATACCATAATGTAAGACGAAGCGAAGCGAGACGAGACGCACAACGTCATCAGAAGATGAACAAGATCTAGTGCAAGACAGCAGACACAAGGGCATTAAATAGGGGAGGACTAAACAAGGGAACGAGGACACGCAGGTGAAGGGCAATAACTAATAATGAATAATTAACAAGGAAACAAGAGGGCGGGGTCAAGACTTAAGACAAAACCGAGCCACCTGACTCTCCACACAAAAACAAGACAACAATAAAGGCTGTCATGATCCTGTCACATCAAACAAGGCAGAAAGATATACAGGGCTGACAGGATTGTGACAATAGCTCCAAAGAGATTATGTATGTGGAGTAGATAAACATTAATTTTAGCAAACAACTGTCTTGTCCATAATGTTGGATCTATTCTTTAGTCTGGAATGTGGTGAAAGCAAGTTGACATATAGTCTAAGGACCCTCGAAAAGATCCGCAGGCTAAAATCAATTGAATGCTGTGAATATATACGAACATAAAGACACCTGCCTTGAGAGATTGTCTGCATGCCTCAGAGCAAAGTGCAAACCTATATTTAATCAGAACAGCAGATAGTCAACATGGAGTTATTTCTTTTAAAAACCCAATTCAACATCCTGTTTCTAGAGCACAAAACCCATTGATAACTGCAATCAACTTTGAGAGAGGGATAACATGCTGTGCTTGGGGAAATGTGTAGCTCTGTACAACCAGTCGATGACCAATGCTTCTGGACTGGTGTAAATCCCTTGTCTAGCATCACAGAGTGAGCATACCTGTCAAGCAGATTAAATTGATGTCAGAGGCCATATTTTTGGACACTTTGTAATATGGTGGTAAGCAGCCCCAGCCTGATATCAAGGGGATTTGTAACTGTTTTACACTGTTAGAAAAAATGTCAAAATACAGTGGTGTGAAAAACTTGCCGATTTCTGATCTTTTGTGTCACACTTATGTTTCAGATCATGGAGAAAATTTAGATAACACAAGTAAACACAACATGAAGTTTTTAAATAAAGGTTTTTGTTATGAACGAAAAAGGTTATAAACCCATTTCTGAAGTTGTGGGACCACAGTGAGAGCCATTATCCACAAATGGCAAAAACATGGAACAGTGAAACTTTCACAGAGTAGCAGGTTGACCAAAATTACCCCAAGAGCGCAGTGACGACTCATCCAAGAGGTCACAAAAGACCCCACAACAACATCCAAAGAACTACAGGCCTCACTTGCCAGGTCAATGTTTATGATAAGAAAGTGGCAGGGCATAAATGACCTGCATGAGTCCCAAGACGAAAATCGCTAATGAGCAAAAAAAAAAAACATAAAGGCTTATCTCAATTTTGCCAAAAAACATCTTGATGATCCCCAAGACTTTTGGGAAAGTACTGTTCTCTGTGGACTGGCGAGGCAAAAGATGAACTTTTGGAAGGTGCGTGTCCCGTCTGGTGTTAAAGTAGCATTGCATTTCAGAAAAAGAACCTAATACCAACAGTAAAATATGGTGGTGGTAGTGTAATGGTCTAGGGGTGTTTTGTCTTGCTTTAGGACCTGGAAGACTTGCCGTGATACGTGAACGGAGCCATCAATTCTGCTGTATTCCAAAAAATCCTAAAGGAGAATGTCCAGCCATCTGTTTGTGACCTCAAGCTGAAACGAACTTGGGTTCTGCAGCAGGACAATGATCCAAAACACACCAGCAAGTGCGTTTCTGAATGGCTGAAGAAAAACTAAATGAAGACTTTGGAGTGGCCTAGTCAAAGTCCTGACTTCAATCCTATTGAGATGCTGTGGCATGACCTTAAAAAGGTGGTTCATGCTCGAAAACCCTCCAATGTGGCTGAATTACAACAATTCTGCAGAGATGAGTGGATCAAAATTCCTCCAAAGCGCTATAACAGACTCATTGCAAGTTATCACATTAAAGTGTGTAAAAAAAAAAACAGGAATGGGGCCAACACTTTTTCACACCACTGTATGTATTCCAGCTGTCACTGGGGAAGTACCCTTTAAAACGGGTCCTAATATGTACCATTAGGTATACATTTGGTGACAATATGTATCTTTGAGGTACAAGTACTGTATATGCCAACTTCAAGAGATTTTAACATCTGTAAGTCTGTAAACAAATGCCACAGAATCTGGGAAAGGTTTAACAAACACTTTATTAAATTACTGAGTTAAGCTGTTTAGATTCATTATACAGATGTTATGTTCTCATTTTCAGGTATTGTATGTCAGCAATTGTCTTATGTATTTAGTTTTTATTGCTCCTGGAGAAATTGCAGCAGAAACATCTGAGACCAAATTGACACAAGTTAAAATAAAATAATAACTTATGGGTTCAGCTCAGGTTACAGAAATGCTTGCGTGCATTTACGACACAAGACTGTTTAAAGTTTCTCAGAACTTTTCAACTGAACATTGTTTTCTGTAATGTCTTGTATTTTTAATATACCATTATCAGTAATTCATAATAAAACTCGCAAAAACACAACAAATGCATTGTAAAAATGTTATATGCATAAATAAGCAATGATTACATGAATTGTATGAAAGAGAGAGAGAGAGAGAGAGAGAGAGAGAGAGAGAGAGAGAGAGAGAGAGACTGGAGCCAGAAAGCCAGAAAGATTAGAAATCTATTACCTGACCAAATAACCAGTGGCTCTCCTTAAGCCATTTATCTAACTGTCCTCTCACATGGATCTTAAAGTTTGCACGTCCAACCCTCAAAACTTAATACCTGAGTGGGGCTGTTACGCCAGAAGTATAATGAATTGCACTGGGGTCTGTATGTATCATCAGTTAACCCAATCTGCCGCGGCAATAAAGAAGGCAGGACTGAAATCAGATGACAAATGGCGGGATGAAGTGGTGTTTGGACGAAATGGTCAGGTACAGCATCATCCTTTAGCCACCATGTACATCAAATTTCTGTCAGTAATAGGCTGAGTAGGATGTGGTTTACTAAAGTCAAATAGATGTAGTGAGTGATTCAGTCTGGATGCAGCAGGATTATGAGAAAACAATAAATGAGCACTCACCAAAGATTGAGCGACTGGATATTGCAAACGGCGGCGTTACATCAGAGTATCTTCTTTGCTTTAAGGGATCATAACATGAAGAATAAAAATAGCCTTGATCTTTTAAAAAATACAGTTGCATTCACATATTTAGATGCTTTTATCTGAAGTGACTTACACATGCGATATTCAACATTTTATTCACTCCAGTTCACATAATCTGCATATTTTCAGATTATGGGGAAAACGGTGTATCTACTGTAGGACAAACTCATTCTGACAGAAGGGGAACAGGCACACATTATACAGTAAGACCAGAAACCTCAGGCGTTGCTTATTTACTGATCGTAGTTGTCAGGAGGAACCATAAACCTGTGGACTAAGTAAGACTAACAGTAAGAAAGTGATAAAAAACTAACAAGAACTTTAACAACTTTAGGAGTTGACCTTGGAGAAAAAATATACAAAAAATAATGACGTTACCTATTTAAGTGACACATGGATCTTAAGAAGTTATTACACCCAACAGCTTAAAAGCAATCTACGTTGCATCTATGTGCCAGTATGCCGTCTGTTCTCTATTGATTGCCTAAGGCGACTACCTGACCCGATTAATAAACTGCTGTTGCCAGTGTGGCATCCCTGCCTTTCCACACACAGCGGAAAAGGCACATCCATGATGCATGAAGCAAGCTGGCTCCGAGTAGGATGCAGGAAGGGTCCGGGCATGGCCCTCAGACAGAGATCTGCTCTCAGCTGGATCCATTAGACGGAGCTGCAGATGTGTGTGTGTGTGAATAAGAGAAGAGATGGGAGAGAGGTTTATGACAGAAAACAGGTAGAGAAATAGATGATGAAAGAAAACGAAATGTGATGTGTTCCAGGAAGGAATAACCAAAACTATGCGGTTTGATGGATTTTAAGCCAATACTATTGACTCAGTGGACCCACTGTGTAATAGGCCTAGACTTTAAATCTACATAATACTGTATGAGTCACAAAATAAATGAGCCTTGCTCCAACAAGTGGCCAGATTTAAGGATTAAAAGATAAACTAAGATCAGACTACTGTGGAAGAATGTATAAACAGTTACTGTAGCTCAACAGGTAGAGCATCTTGTTAATTGTGCAAAAAAAAAGTGTTTTAATTATTTTACTGCACTGTTTTTGATCAATATAGCATGATATGTGTCAGGGTTTAGCAGGAGGGAACCCAAGTGCAGACAAGGATGTAGAAAATAGGAATTTATTGTGACAAAAACAGAAAACAAAACCCACAAGGGGGCAAACAGAACAGGATACACTAAATAAACACAAGACTACACTAAACTACATCAAAAAACAACACTTAACTTAACTATACCAAGATCATAAACAGATGACAAGGAACTCAACAGACCTGTACAGAACAATGATCACAAGGACTTCAAATAGGGAGAACTTAATGACACACACCTGAAAAGAATCACAAGTAAGGGATCGGGAAAAAAGTGACCATACCCGGAAATGCGTGGTCAGAATAAACCAATACTAAAACCACGCATCTCCCACATAAAACTTTGTACTGTCAGAACCCTGCAATGCTGACTAGATCTAAATACAAACAAGGATCTGGCAGGATCCTGACAGATATGTATGTTTTGTATTCAATGTAATCAATTATTTATTATATTATTAAATTGTTCTTATTGCATAACATTATAATTAAATTTTCTTAATTATGCCCAAAATCATTGCCAATCGTTGCCATACATCTGACTTGATAGTGTACCACAAATAATCTATTTTTTTCTTCATAATTTTTAAACAACTTTTTATTAGTCGTTCTGACTTCTTGAGCTTCACTGAATTTTTGTATCAACTGTAATAGTTGCGTATGAGTCTCTTGATTGTCCTCAACCTCATACAGTCACAGTGAACAGGGTTCAAATATGCAGAAGAAGCTGAAAAGCAAATATTCTGCAGGACATGTAGGATTTTTCTAAATATCAGTGGGGACATATCATGCAAATCTGACTTTTTCCATGTTTAAGTGCTATAATTGGGTCCCCCCAGTGCTTCTATCAACCTAGAAAATGTGAAAAAGATCAACCCAGTAACTTAGTTTTGGTAAACCATTATCTGTAAGCATGTAAAAAATAGGTCATGAAATTTGGCTCCCTTGTGATGTCAGAAGGGGATAAAACCGCCCCTTAATCTGCACTATCCACGGCACCAGCATTTAGTGCAGAGATCAGCTAATTTGCATTTAAAAGGACACACACACCCCAAAACAGTACATTTTTGCTCACACATAATAAATGGACATTTTAACATGCTATAATACATTATCTATAACATATTTTGAGCTAGAATGTCACATACGTACTCTGGGGACACAAGAGATCTGTTTGACATCGTAAAAAAGTATTGTGAAATGTTCACTTTAAGGGTTCAGGACAAACAAGACACACACACACACACACACACACACACACACACACACACACACACACACACACACACACACACACACACACACACACACACACACACACACACACACACACACACACGAAGAGTTAGGCCCCCAAACGTGATAAACACCGTTTTAAAAGAAAATGAGTTACTGCCAAAATCAGTATTGTATAAGGTCAGTATTAAAAAGTAAATTCTTAATTTGACCCAAAATCCAATATCTGGCATGTTATTCTGTCATCTTTTCTCCCTTTTTTCCTAAAATGCGATTCGGAGAACACGTTAATGGTACAGGCTAGCAAGTGCACGTCATTACGTCAGTAAAAATTTTTGCTTTCGGAGCAGCGCGCATAGGATTGTGGGTGATTTGAGAGCGCAAAGGATACACATATGCATCCTTTCCTGTATATGGGATCTCGAATGAAGGATTCAGTCCTTGGCTGAAATCCTGGATCCTCGACATTGGAACAGTCCTTCGACGGATGTCGATGACGTAGCATCCTCAAAATTCTGGCTTCCGA
The DNA here is from genome assembly GCF_030506205.2 of Paramisgurnus dabryanus. NCBI lineage: Eukaryota > Metazoa > Chordata > Actinopteri > Cypriniformes > Cobitidae > Paramisgurnus > Paramisgurnus dabryanus. The sequence continues at coordinate 6,271,924 of NC_133340.1, forward strand.
GGATCCTTCCTTGACATTGAGAAACAGTCCCGACAAGCACAGTTTTTTTAGGCAGATAAAGTAAGCCTTTGACCAAACATTTTCTGATAAAGAATATTTAAAAAACTTTAATCTTTATAATTATTTTGTATATATTTTCAATATTATCATAGGAATCATTTATGACCAAAAATATAAGTGTGCAAAAATAGGGCTTAGGTACAGAGAAAAGAAAAAAAAACATAAATCCGAAAACATGAGACCAAATACTTAATGCTTGCATACCAAAATTAAGTTCCAAAAATGCAACCTTTCCAAGACATATCCAGCCAAAATCTGATCAGTCAAAACTCTGGATTCACTCCTACAAATACTGGGAAACAATTTTTTGGCACTTTCTCCTTTTATCTATTAGTAAATGACCAAAATAATTATTTTCATTATTTGAGGTGCTCTCATTTCCTACTTCAGCAGTGTAGTGCTCTTCACCTCGGCTTTGCTAAAAGATATTCAGACAATGTAAAGGGCATTAGCTTAATACCTCCTTCAAAACCTCTCAACAAGGTACTGTATCAAAAATCCAGCCTTGACCAAAAGTACAGGATGCTCTGACGAGTAACAGCATCTGCCCTTGATAAATATCCAGCGATAGACTCTCCAAAGTAAAATGCAACTTTAATCAACATCATTGAAATCGACAGTCTACTAATTGATGAGAGCTCAGCGTGTCCATAACAGTCTGAAGGTTTGGAGATTTTAACTGCATATTGGCAATTTGGAGTCTATAATGAAGAGAAATGGTCTGAGGTTTCCATCGATATCGGGGGAGAGTGACCATTTAAAGGTGAACGATAGCACCGCCTCGCCAATAAATGCTGTTCTGAGCACAGTACTATCTGACAGACGGGTGTGACTAAGAAATATGCCAATATTCAAAGTCAAGAATAAGCATTGATTCCTAGGAATCAGAAAATACAGCATTCATCTTACTGTCATTGCATTAAGATAGTATTTGTTAACATTGGTTAATGAACAATATTTCTAGCATTTATTAATCTTAGATCATGTTCATTTCAGCATTTACTAATACATAAGAGTTGTAACTGTTAACACTGGTTAATACACAATGAACTAACACAAACAATTGAACTGGCATAAACTAAAGTTAAGTAACCTCTAATTCAGCTAACATTGCACTTTTTGGTCTGAACTGTGGTATTTTTGCATCAACCCATGTATTATGGTAACTTGGTAACTCATGGTGCTGCCGCCTCACTGCTTTATTAAACATACGGTTTCATGTTGTTGTCACATTGAATTTACCACCGGAACTTCACACGCGCAGAACGGCAGCTGCGCTTGTCTGCCGAGGATTTATTGCGATATATGTGAAAAATGCGAGCTGCTCTCTAAAGGCAATTTGTTTTGAGGCAAGCAGCTAGAGTATGAGATATGCATTATATGATTTGGGGCAAATTATGCATCATCAATACTTGCTCACTTCGGCGATAGATGGGGTTCGTATAAACTGCATGATCTGGATCTCCATTCCAGACCATCTTTTTATTTGGACTCGTATGCTGCGAGTTCAGAAACCTCTTTTTGCAAACCAGACTCTGACGACAAATGGACTGCATCAGAAACTATCATACATATTAAAACATATGCTTGTTTAAATATCAGATGCATATGTGAAAGATGGGAAAAGATTTTGGCCCTAAAATATGTGGATTTCTCAAAACTTGGCTCTACCGCATCCAAAACCAATGCTTTGTACACGATGGCTGATTCCAGAAACACTTTGTAAGTGACCAGTTTGCCAGGGAACCATCTGCTCTGGCAATACATTTTATGTTATCATCTTTGGAGTTGAGACGCTGGATTGAAACGTGAAAAACATTCCAATGAAACAACCTATAATAAGTCTTACGCCCACTTCTGTTGCTGTTTGTCAATAAACTAAGCCTTCGTTTCATTGCATACTGTATGAAGAATGGCATGAGATCAGCTTTATTCTTATAAAACTGTAAGTTAAAACTCTGTCAGGAAAGCAGATTCTAGATCAATTGCGTCTGGAACGAATGCTGCACACACAGCTTGTGCTAAATCATCTACAATTGATTCATGCGACGGATCTGGCCCAAGAAGCCCAGGCTCGTGTCACTGTGCGAGCCAAAGTATCTCCACAGTGCTGATTGCAACTGACTATACTACAAGATTCACTTTCCGCAAAGCCTAACCCTCACTGACAAAGTGTTACTAAACGCAACTTAGGCTGTAACTTGGGATTCTGGGAGGTATATATGAAGAGTTTGGTTCCAAAACGCAATAAATCCATTTTGACTAATTTGGGTAAAAATGTGTTTTCTATACCAAGAAAGTGACAAGAAAACCACTATTTTCTGTTACAAGCTTTCACGGTAACACTTTACAATAACAGTACATGAATAATCATGTACTAATACATAAATTAATAATTACTTTAATATGAAGTAATGATAAGTTAAGCCATGTACTAATCAATAATTAACCATAACTATGTCATGAGTCATATGATTTCATGCATGAATTACAGCCACCTTAACTACACATTAATACATGTTTGTTAGTTAATGCATTAATTAACACTTTGGGTAACCGAAATCAAACATGCTCTAGAACAGTGGTTCCCAACGGTTCGCAGGATCTAATGCTTTGTTTGAGGTCAAATAAAGATGCATAAAATGTTCCACTTATAATTTTAGAAACAAAAGATATTTTTCAAATTCATGTGCTCACAATACCAAGATAGCAGGTAGTTAAAGTATTTTATTATGTAAGATAATTGTTCTCTATTTTTGGGTGCTTGTCAATGTAGATTGCAAAATCAAAAGGAAGGTGGATGTAAACGTTACGGCCTACAACAGGCTGTCCGCTCGTTGCACTTGTGGTCTGCTGCTTTTGGCTCTGTCAAAATATTTCAGTTAAAATCATTCTGACTATTCCTCAGAAATGACAAACATGTTAACCAAAGTCACAATACCAAATGTATAGTGTTCATATAAAGACCATCAAACCGTCAATCATACCAGTTTATTTGTGAAAGATATCTTGATGTTATTTAAATTATTGTTTATTTAATTTTTCGCATTGTATCAGGATCAGCGTTCAGCCAGGGGCGGATCTACGGGTGGATTGACAGCTTGCCCACCCAATCAGATTCATGGAAATACATTATGTTTTGTCATTCAAACCGTAATTCTTCAACCATTTGAACTATCAAAAAATTAGAATTGCTCCTAAAGAAAACAAATTGCGCTTTTTGGCAATATATGGTTTATTACGGTAATGTCTTGCTTTCCGTCCACCAATCGCTGCTGTCATCTAGAGCGGAAGAGGCGGGTTTGAAGAGAGCGCGGTAGGTTAGATTGCACTGAGTAGCAGATTCGCGTGAACGTGAGGATCACTGCGGTAAAGAAAAGACTTCTAAATAAAAACGGTGTACACCAGCAACACTAAAGTTAACTCGCTCTTGGTGGCTCAGGACTCGACGGCCCGACTGGACTGTTTAAGTTGATTTTCAATAAAGAAGTGTTGAATTTTTTGCTTCTGGGTCCTCTATGTTTCAGAACCAGTGCTTAGGTAAGCCACAGGCGTTTAGCTAAATAAATGCTCAATGCTTAAATAGTTCATCGTAAATCGTTATAATATGCTTATGACTTGCGAATGTTATGCTTATTTAATTGAAATAAACCAAGCTTAATGACGTATGCAGTCTGCATATCCGACCTACGGAGGATGCAGCCTTCTGTTTAAGAGACGGCCGATTGTAATACAGTTAGACCGTAATTCCATCTTAAAATGTACAAAACTGACGGAAAAAACACAGTCATTTTATCTTCCCAATTAAAGGAAGTTAAAAAAAGTATGTGAATTTTTCTGGCCCGCATATGTATAGATGCCCACCCATCAAAAACACTTTCTGCCTCCGCCACTGGGTAACTTATATTTTTATTTGTTAATGTATGATAAGGTCATGACTTTACTAAGGGGGCACATCATTACTAACTCATCGTTAACTACTCATAAACTAACATAAATTCATGATTTATTAATGTATGATTAGGTCATGACTTTACTTGAGGGGGCACATCATTACTAACTCATCGTTAACTACTCATAAACTAACATACATTCTTGATTTGTTATGGTATGATTAGGTCATGACTTTACTAAGGGGGCACATCATTACTAACTCATCGTTAACTACTCATAAACTAACATAAATTCATGATTTATTAATGTATGATTAGGTCATGACTTTACTTGAGGGGGCACATCATTACTAACTCATCGTTAACTACTCATAAACTAACATACATTCTTGATTTGTTAATGTATGATTAGGTCATGACTTTACTTGAGGGGGCACATCATTATTAACTACTCATAAATTAACATAAATTAATGACTTGTTAATGTATTATTGTGTAGGCCCTACACAATGACTTTTCTTAGAGGGGTACACTGTTAAAAAGTTATCAATTACACATTCTATACAAATTCAGCTCATCAAAATCCAAATTTTTGGTGGTTTTAAAGGAGAGGAGCAAATGTGAAAATTGGTCAGACATTTGGAAGGGGTAATAATGGCTTAAAAGAAGAACAAGACAGATACTGTATGTGCATTTTGATAATAAGACGAGCCAGTTCACACAATAACCATCGTCTGTAGGCTAACACTGATTTAAATTTAGAAAGAATAGCGTCTGTCACTATTAATGGCAGCAATGGAACTAATTTTAATTATTAATCCATAATTGCACATCTAATGATTAAGGTTAACTGTAAATGTTGCAAGAAATCCAGTGCCATTCAATGTTTTTAGCTCAGCTGCAGGAGCAAATGTATAAACAGTTTTGCATTACAAACCTAAACATTTTGCATTAACAAAAGTTATTTTCGTTCTTCTAGAGAGCTTGTTTGATTTCGGTTACCCAAAGTGTTAATTAATGCATTAACTAACAAACATGTATTAATGTGTAGTTAAGGTGGGTGTAATTCATGCATGAATTCATATGACTCATAACATAGTTACGGTTAGTTATTGATTAGTAAATAGCTTAACTCATCATTAGTTCATATTAAACTGATTATTAATTTATGTATTAGTACATGATTATTCATGTACTGTTATTGTAAAGTGTTACCATAAAAACAGATTTTTTTTCCACAAAATTCAATAAATTCCAAAGTTTTTTTTTCAAAATTCTATAAATCTATTGAATAAATTCTTGGGAATTTGGATAAAACAGGTTTAAATTTTGAAAAAAAGGTAGTTAAATTACAAAATCCGAAGGTATCATTATGCTGTTCAGCAATTTACCGGTGCAACCTCCCCGTTTGTATTTTTTTCATAAAATAGGCATTTTTCCAGTTATTACTCATATAACATTTACTTTAAGCCTAAATAGAAAAAGTAATTATTCTTTTATTTAATACACATATTTTTGTATTAAGAGAGACTATTAATTTAATAACTTAACAGCACTGAAGAAACATATTGTAAGCATATTCATTTAAAACAAATAAAACTCCGTCTGACGGTGGTGACATTGGCCTCATTATTCCAAAATGTATACCACTCAAGTCAATGGCTTCTTGCTTAAAATTTATGTAAATATTTGGTCGAATAAAATAACAATCCTGAGCACTGTGATGAAAAAATATCAAATCATAACTTCCTAAAATACAGAAAACCTGACAGAAAAGACAGAAAACCTGATAGTGGTGACATCTGACGGTGGTGACAAAAACCTACTCCTTCACATGAAATAGATGAGTTGTTCACGTTAGCCATCTTGTTTCCCCTCTGTTGCTAGCTGCTTCAGACCTCTTCTTAAAAATGATACATTTATTTCATAATCTAATCTAATATTTTTTTTACAAAGATGACGGTGTTAACATGTTATGGTTGTCACAGTAGCAGTGTCCAAAAATATGAAGAAGATTAAGAGAAAATAGCAAACATACAGGAGCTTTAGTGATCTTGAAACATGCAGTAGAGCTGAAAGTTTGAAAATTGGGTCCTCAGGATGGAATGCTGTTGACCCTGTAGTTGTCTGATTTTATTGCATTTTATAAATATCTGACGCAGGGCTGCCTTAACCTAATGTGAGGCCCTGGGGCTGAGAGGTTTTGTAGGCCCCCCATACCCTCGATTTATAGTCTCTTGTTTTTTTTTAAGTGTAATATCTAGGTAATCTACATCACAAAATGCATTAGTTTCTTTCAAGACATACAACAGTGAGTTTTCCCTCTATGACCCAGAAAACACCATAATATCATTATTAACATATCACTGAGCCCACTTGAGCATAAACACAAGACACTTTATTTAACAACCACACACAGCAACTTGTGGTGATAATAAAACCAAAATGTGTGAAAGTATATATGTTTATAAGCTTTATGTTTATATAGTTTTTGGAATATACAAATTTGCAGAAAATCCATTGCCACTCACTAACCAAATACTCAGCACAGTTTTAAAAATATAAAAGTTAAAGTTTATTTTAAAAGGGAAAATGCATTCATGATAACAAAATATAAGTCTTTATAGACAAAATCTTATTTTTTAATCAGTTATTTAGTTTTTAATACATATTACAATGTATCCTTTTAATGTGGTAAATATATTATTCAATTCAATTATTACTTTTGGCTTTTTTAATCAAGTTGAAATGATTATCTCTTAACCGAGGACAGCTGATTTTGTAGGCAATGGGCCAGCATATAATCATTAAATTAATAAAAAAAATAAAAATAAACCTATAAAAAAACCTTACATATATGCAAAGGACCCCCTGATTATAACATTGATTCTTTTCTTCATGAAAATGTTATTAATTTCCAACAGAATTAGCACTTTTCTTAGTGGGACATGTTTTTGCCAAAGTTTCAAGAATCAGTGCAATATAAAATGTGCATTCATCTTTGCCATGTTATTTTCATTTAGTTGACTAGTAGTATACACTGATTAAAAAATAAACATTAATAATGGCATTATCCAAAACACTTACTTTGTTATATTAAGAACACTGTCATTGCTGCTGTCATCCTTGGGACGTAATCGCTGAACTTTTTTGACAGCGATCAGCTGTAAATGTTTTGGTCCTGCTCGATTTTCGTTGACTTCAATTAAAAATAAATGAAACATTTTTCATAAGATTCCCTGGAGTCAATGTGTTAGCATGACAGGAGCTTGATGCTGTCGTGAAAACAAGCAACAGCCAGCATTTTTCCAATCCGGTTTCTTTCCCGGCACAGAAAACCCCCACAGGTTTACAGTATCAATGCCATCAAAAGTATTATTCTGTTTTTGTTTGTTTGTTGATCATTAAGTTGATGAGGAAAACTAGGATTCCGTTTGTATTCTGCTTCGTCATTATTGTTTACAATGTGTGGAATGGTGCCCTGTAATTTGTTATGTGGATTTATTGCATTCTGCAGAGAAGGAGGACTGTTTTGGGAAAAAGGGAAAAAAGATGACAGAATAACAGGGCGGATATTGGATTTTGCGTAAAATTAAGAATTTACTTTTTAATACTGACCTGATACAATACTGATTTTGTCGGTAACTATATATAAAAAAAGGCATTTATCACGTTTTTGGACCAAACTCTTCATATAATAAAATTTGAAGAGTTTGGTTCCAAAACGCAATAAATCCATTTTGACAAATTTTGGTAAAAACGTGTTTTCTATACCAAGAAAGTGACAAGATTAAAACCACTATTTTCTGTTAAACACTTTCACATAGCATCTTTAGGTTATAAAAATATTTAAAAAATCTAATCCATAACTTGATTTTCAAAAATGTATTATAAAAACAAATGATATTTTCCACAAAATGCAATAAATCCATGGCAAGTTTTTTTTTTCAAATTTCTATAAATCTATTCAATCAATGTATAAAGGTGATTTTATCTTTGCCATTTTATATTCATTTAGTTGAACAGTTGTACACACTGATTAAAAAAATAAAGATTAATGGCATTAATCAAAACACTTTGTCATATTAGGAACACTGTCATTGGTGCGCGGTTATACTTGACGTCGTCGCTTAACATTTTCACAGCGATCAGCTGTGATTCTCGTTGACTTTGAGTAAAATTATGGAAAGTGTTTTATAAGATCCCATGGGGTCAATGTGTTAGCACGAGAGAAGCTAGATTCTGTCGGTAGAACAAGCGATCATCTCCCGAGTGCCTCTCCCGTAAATTATTAGATGTTGATGGCTTACGTTTCTTTCCCTTCACAGAAAACCATCACAGGTTTATCAATGCTCAATTATTAAAGTATTATTTCGTTTTTGTTTGTTTGTTGATTACGAAGTACAAAGTAGATGAGGAAAACTAGGACTCTGTGTACTCAACGCGCCGCCATTGTTTGTTTACATTGCATGGAATGGTGCGCTGTAATTTGTGGAGCAGATTTATTGCATTCTGTAGAAAAGGAGGAGTGGTGTTTATTGCGTTTTGGGAAAAAAAGGGAGAAAAGATGACAGAATAACATGGCGGATATTGGATTTTGCGTAAAATTAAGAATTTACCTTTAAAAACTGACCTGATAAATACTGATTTTGGTAGTAACTAATTTTTTTCAAAAATGGTGTTTATTGTGTTTTGGAACCAAACTCTTCATTTTTTTTTGTCAAAACATGTTTATTATTATGTTATCATGTTTTTATTTTGTTTTATTGTGCTACTTAGCTGTATGTTTTTAGTTATGAAGTCTTAAATCAAAACAAACCAACTGCAGTTTAATTGATGCACAACCTAGATAAAAAAAGGTTATCTCATTTTGGAACCAAACTTTTCATGTGTGCACCCAAAATATGGTCAATTTTCTACACGTACACAAATGTGCACAATGCGCGTGATGAATTTTCATCATAAAAAGAGTGCGCACGTACTGTGCACACACCACAGGATTTTGGAAACCCTGCGTACATTGCATGCATGTCAAAAAGAATGTACATTATATAGGCATAGACATTAAAGAAATAACTAGACTGCGCGTTGGCTGGTGGATCGTAATACAATGGCACCATAATATTAGTGGTGGCAATTTCTTTATTAATCTCATACAAACCGTCACGTCTCAAAATGAGGCCCATGGAATTACCTTTCACAAGTAAGACTAAACAGTTGTTTCTGGATGTGCTAGATCTTTATAACAATATTTTGAAAGAGAGTTGACAACTGAAGGCACACCATTAATAGCTAGAGATGTCACTATTTAGCTGTGAATGTTGATACTTAATGAGAATTAACAGTAGGCTATATTAAATTGTCTGTCTTACTGTAGTGCGCTGGTTAGGGTTTCCAAGTAAAACATTTAAGGAGGCATTGTGAGGTTGCTGAAAGTAGAGAAGGGTTTCCTCAAATAATCCTCAAATGATGTTAATAGTTGTTTTACATATATGTTATAGTGCATTTAAGATATAATTTTAGTGCTTCACAGTGAACAAACACAATGGACGACAGACATAAATAAATGTCATTAATGCATACAGTCTTGTTCAAAATAATAGCAGTACAATGTGACTAACCAGAATAATCAAGGTTTTTAGTATATTTTTTATTGCTACGTGGCAAACAAGTTACCAGTAGGTTCAGTAGATTCTCAGAAAACAAACAAGACCCAGCATTCATGATATGCACGCTCTTAAGGCTGTGCAATTGGGCAATTAGTTGAAAGGGGTGTGTTCAAAAAAATAGCAGTGTGGCATTCAATCACTGAGGTCATCAATTTTGTGAAGAAACAGGTGTGAATCAGGTGGCCCCTATTTAAGGATGAAGCCAATACTTGTTGAACATGCATTTGAAAGCTGAGGAAAATGGGTCGTTCAAGACATTGTTCAGAAGAACAGCGTACTTTGATTAAAAAGTTGATTGGAGAGGGGAAAACCTATAAAGAGGTGCAAAAAATGATAGGCTGTTCAGCTAAAATGATCTTAAAATGGAGAGCAAAACCAGAGAGACGTGGAAGAAAACGGAAGACAACCATCAAAATGGATAGAAGAATAACCAGAATGGCAAAGGCTCAGCCAATGATCACCTCCAGGATGATCAAAGACAGTCTGGAGTTACCTGTAAGTACTGTGACAGTTAGAAGACGTCTGTGTGAAGCTAATCTATTTTCAAGAATCTCCCGCAAAGTCCCTCTGTTAAAAAAAGGCATGTGCAGAAGAGGTTACAATTTGCCAAAGAACACATCAACTGGCCTAAAGAGAAATGGAGGAACATTTTGTGGACTGATGAGAGTAAAATTGTTCTTTTTGGGTCCAAGGGCCACAGGCAGTTTGTGAGACGACCCCCAAACTCTGAATTCAAGCCACAGTACACAGTGAAGCATGGAGGTGCAAGCATCATGATATGGGCATGTTTCTCCTACTATGGTGTTGGGCCTATTTATCGCACACCAGGGATCATGGATCAGTTTGCATATGTTAAAATACTTGAAGAGGTCATGTTGCCCTATGCTGAAGAAGACATGCCCTTGAAATGGTTGTTTCAACAAGACAATGACCCAAAACACACTAGTAAACGGGCAAAGTCTTGGTTCCAAACCAACAAAATTAATGTTATGGAGTGGCCAGCCCAATCTCCAGACCTTAATCCAATTGAGAACTTGTGGGGTGATATCAAAAATGCTGTTTCTGAAGCAAAACCAAGAAATGTGAATGAATTGTTAAAGAATCATGAGTTGAGTTCAGCTGAGTGGAATAACAGCTGAGAGGTGCCACAAGTTGGTTGACTCCATGCCACACAGATGTCAAGCAGTTTTAAAAAACTGTGGTCAGACAACTAAATATTAGTTTAGTGATTCACAGGATTGCTAAATCCCAGAAAAAAAAATGTTTGTACAAAATAGTTTTGAGTTTGTACAGTCAAAGGTAGACACTGCTATTTTTTTGAACACACCCCTTTCAACTAATTGCCCAATTGCACAGCCTTAAGAGCGTGCATATCATGAATGCTGGGTCTTGTTTGTTTTCTGAGAATCTACTGAACCTACTGGAAACTTGTTTGCCACGTAGCAATAAAAAATATACTAAAAACCTTGATTATTCTGGTTAGTCACATTGTACTGCTATTATTTTGAACAAGACTGTACATCTCTGATCTCCATCTCACTTAGACTGTGCCTGCTGCATCATGATTGTGGTTGTTATGGTTTTAACTCACTTTCTGATTGGATATCGCTTTGTTTTACATGACAGCTGTCAGCATGACCTACAGCGTGTGTGTGCATTTGTACTCGAGATTTGTCCCCTAAACACATCTTAATACCAGGTATAAACAGCGCCTTAGAATCATTCCCAATTTTCACCCCAGTAGCTAATGCCATGATCACAGCCTTATAGGTGTAAGTGTGTGACTCTTTACACCTGAGCCACAGTTCAATATCACACATACACCCTCACTCGCTTTACATTAATCTGGCAAACAAACTGTGATATTTTACAGTACCACTGTTGCCATTTGGATCATTTACAGTACTGTGAGCAGCAGCAGCCATCTAGTGAGACAAATATTTGACAGTATTTGTGACAGAGTAACAAGCCGTCTGTTAGACATGAAGAGCCATTTGGTTGTTCAGCTGCAAATATACATTTATGCATTTGGCAGACTCACTTATGTAAAATATGTTACATTGCATTCAAGCTATAAAAACTATATATCTTTTATAAGTATGTGTGTGTTCCTGGGGGATTGAATCCATGACCTTTGCGCTGCTAATGCAACTTTCTAGGAATTGAGCTACAGGAACATTTAAATGTAAAACTGCAAACGTTATGTGCTGAAATTAGGACAAAAAGTGAGGTCTAACTTTGAACAATGGATATCTTTCATTTTTATAGAAATATTTTATTAAATATGCTTAAAAATGTTTGTATGCATGTTGCATTTGTGTGTTCGGGACTAAAGCTTAGCTTTGAGAAGAAGTTAAAGGGACACTCTTTTAAAAAATATAGGCTACTAATTTTCCAGCTTCCCTAGAGTTAAACATTTGATTTTTACCGTTTTGAAATCCATTCAGCCGATCTCTGGGTCTGGTGGTACCATTTTTAGCATAGCTTAGCATAGTCCATTGAATCTGATTAGACCATTAGCATCGCACTCAAAAATAACCAAAGAGTTTCAATATTTTTCTATTTAAAACTTGACTCTTATGTAGTTACATTGTAAGACTGACGGAAAATTAAAAGTTGCGATTTTCTAGGCCGATATGACTACATCATCAAGGACTAATCAAGGACTTTGCTGCCTTAACATGGCTGCAGTAGGTGCAATGATATCACGCAGTGCCCGCGGTGCTATTGAAAGTTACCAAGGGGACTATTACAGGGGCTATGTAATATCATTGCACTTGGAAAATGACCATATTTTCAAAAAAGTGGAGTGTCCCTTTAAGGATGGTTGGCAAAAAAACACACATGTGCAAAGTTCATTAAGACATACAGTAGCCCAGGTCAATGACTTTAAAATAGTTCTACAAAAAGGATCAACAAATACTAATAACAGCTTAAATTGTAGTCGATGACTGTGATTATTGAGCATTAAGTGTTATTATCTGCAAGCTTTTGTTTTATATCTTTTTTTTTTTGTTGTTGTTGTATATACTAAGAGCCAGATTCCCTTGTTTTATCCATTTTGTAGCATATTTTGATGTTTTAATCTAACATGAGGAGGCATTAAAAGCCAAATTTGAACAAATTGAACATCACTTTTGGCCAAATATCTATTTCTCTACAGATGTGCAACTTGTTTCCCTATGTTTCACCCTGCAGAAGAAAAAAACTGAAGTGAGTTTGGCACAAAGGTGCCTGAAGATTTTATCTGCCCAAAAAGAAAATGAATCGATCAATCTTTACTGGCAGCTGAGACATCTGCCGTTTACGGAGTATGGCTCTGGCCATGTGAGGATGAAAGCGTACATCAAAGTATCATTAATTACACAATGGATGCAGGAAAGTATTGAGTGTGGGAGATGGGAAGGCTAAGGCACCATCTCATTTTTTAAAAGTGTGATATGTTCTGCACTTTTTCACGCTCACAGACGTCCTCTTCATAAAAAGGCATTTGCCCAGAAACTCATTTCACTTCATCTACAGTTTGGCATGCCAACTTTGCTCAAAATGAAGAGTCTCCGATGAAACAAACCAGGAGAAGATGGAACATAGTTGGCGAACATCTTGAAAGAAATGCTTGTGATGTTAATATGATGGATATCATTGGGTGGAGACCAGGCCAGATGGAGTAGCTTCATCTTCACCTTATATCATATTCATCTTCAACAACATATTTTTCATAGGTCTCACCAGATGTAAATGGTAATGTAAGGAATGTCAAATCAGTATTTTTGGCCAATAAATAATCAGATGTATAAATGCATGTTTAACATTTGACAACTTGTGATTTTATAGTTCGATCTTGGCATGCTTATTTGTTCACAAAATAGCCCAAGACATTTGATGATAATAAACTTTCAGTTCAAAATACATCCATCCATGTACAACGCTTTTGGTTATGGCGAAATCAAACACTTGTGTTAATGAGTTTTGACTCACTGAGATATTGCAGAAAAGTCTCCTTAAAGGGGACATATAGTGAAAATCCGGCTTTTTTCCATGTTTAAGTGCTAAAATTTGGTCCCCAGTGCTTTTATCAACCTAAAAAATGAAAAAGATCAACCCAGTAACGTAGTTTTGGTAAACCATTCTCTGCAAGCATGTGAAAGAATAGATCATTGAAATTTGGCTCCCCTTGTGATGTCATAAGGGGAAAATACTGCCCCTTAATCTGCACTATCCAACCACTGCACTGCCATTTAGTGCAAATATCAGCTCATTTGCATTTAAAAAGACACACCCCAAAAAGGCACATTTTTCACACACCTACAAATTGGCAATTATGTTATAATAAATTATCTATCTATGCTATTTTGCTAGAACTTCACATACGTACTCTGGGAAGATTTATTTGACATCTTTAAAAAAAATCTTGTGAAATGTCCCCTTTAAGAAGCAAAATTGTGTGATGTTTTGTTTGTCAAATGGGTAAGACAAGTAATCTAATCAAAAGATGAAACATGATTTTTTGCAAACAGCTTTTTCTTGTTTATAATTTTGTTAGATTTCTCTAAAAGCAAATCCTTGTGTCGTTTCATCTTTTAAGCGGATATATCTTGTTTTACAGATAATTTATGTTGGCAAACAAGATAAATAATTAAGTAAAAATACCATGTTGTTTGCTAGCCACCGTCTGAGCTATCCTGTATGTATTTTTTTTTTTACATTGGCCTATTTAATTTTTCCCTTCAGTGCATGCAACACTAATTCATCGGACTTGAATACCTCCCTCCAGGAGGCCACATTTTACCCACAAACTCTTCAGTTGATCTTTCCCCTTTGAAAGACAAAGACCATTTATCACACTTTAAAAATAATTTGCACTTAACAGTGAAAGTGTGCATCTGTGATTCTCGCTGGCAAAGGTTTACTTAATATGCTCAAGCGACTCATCCATTTTTACAGGCATGCACTTATCCAATTATAAGAAATGAGAATGAGAAATCTCCTTAAAAGGCAGGTAAGCTTTTCAGTCCACCACACTCATATAATGTACTAAACACACCATAAAATACAGATATCAGGCCATGGTAAGAACAAGACAGGCACCAAACTCTTAAGAAGAAATATGTTTCATTCATCAGGTGAATTAGTTGTTTGTTTTTGTCTTAATATTGATTATTGTCATCATTAGGACTATCAGCAGAGATTCAGTTTATCACAAAGAGGTTTTAAAGGTACATTACTTTAAAATGTCACATATAAACTGTTGACAATACCCAAAAGATATGGCACTTTAAAATACTGACATACAAAGTATGTATTCCTGAGGTTCAACTGGAGAAGAATTGCCCTGTGAATGTTATGGGTTTGAGTACAATTTAACATTATTTGTTAGCCTGGGTGCCAGCGGATCTTAGCCCCGCCCACAACATTTTGAGGACGGGAAGATCGGTCTGGGGTTTCTCAGTTGAGGAGCTACTATGCGAGACCCAAAGCTGGTCGACCAATCAAATTGTCAGGGCGGGATATATACGATGATGGACAGATGATCAACAGTAACATATCAACCACGTCACCAAAGAGCGCGTGTGTTGAATCTATTTACAACGAAATGGCTGCCGCTGAAGAATTCAGATGTGTGGATTCTGACATTAAGTCTGTTCTAAAAGATATCGACAGAGTATTGATTTTAAAAGAGGAACAGAGAAACGCGAGCAAGGCATTTGTTTATCGGAAAGATGTTTTTGCCGTCCTTCCTACGGGATTCGGCAAAAGTTGATCGCACTTATGGAGGACAAAGTTAAAGAAGGAACTGAAATGGGTATCACGGCGATGCAACTCGGCGTGCACGACGAGATGGATATAATTAGTGGTTGTTGCCAGCTTCTTTTCGGAAGCCCGGAATCGTGGCTGCTGAATAAGTGGAGGGACATGCTAGGCTCCGATATTTTTCAAGCAAATGTAATAGGTATCGTCGTGGATGAAGTTCACCTAATGTACACATGGTAAGAGATAGTCTCACTGTATGACTTATTGTTGTGATATAAATGAAATGTTGTAAACATAGTAGGTGTTGATGTACGTTCACTAGTATAATCACAATGTTAGTGTCATTGTAGCGAAATAACTAGCAGTTCGGTCAGGCTGCAAAAGACGTCATTTCAACATACGTCACACACTCCATTGCTCTGATTGGTCATAGGTCTATCCAATTGAGTGCAGAGGCATTTTTCAGTTGAGACACGCCTCATAATCATAGCCCAATGGAGCGGTATCAGACTCAAATTCTGACTAGAATTGAGTATGACAACGTCAGGCTAATTTTTTGTGACTGTATCCCTTAATGTCCCACAATAAGTGTTATTTTTGGAACTACATGCGTTGTCCCAAACTGTGTTATTACTAATACTTTACTAATGCCTGATGCACCACAGACATCTCAGATGGAAATTTTGATGAAAGATTTTGAAACACATCCTATTATGTTACTTCTCCTAGTGACCCTCTTTTATTTCCTCCAGATAAAAAATAACATGTATTGGCAAACAATATTTTTGAATACTATGTTCCTTCGGCATTCCAAATAAACTGTTACGTGTTAAAAAAATAACTTTACCTTGTACCAGGCATTCTCTAACCTCTGTGATGCCTCTTCTATCAGCAAAAATTGCAGACATTTCAAGGCAAAACGATTTAAGACTTGTAGCTTAAATAAATTGATTGCAACCAATTACCTTAAAAATTTGAGTAAATTTTTTCCAGTGTAAGATGTTATCCTGGATCAACATTTTTTGTTGGTCCTGGATCAACGTTTAAATCAAAGATACCCCTTAACTCTAACCATTTTAACCCTCAAATTAATATAAAATAATAGTTTAAAAATATTTTTTTAAAAGCCCCTAATCCAATCCTAAACCTAAATCTAACATACATCCTAATTCTGCTATCTGATTGGTTAATGAAAATGATGATCCAGGACCAACAATGGTGTTGATCCAGGATCACATTCTACTTGGTGAAATCCTGTTCACCTTCAGGGTCCTATTCAAGTCTGTCTGACATCACTTAAAGGAATGAATAAAAATATATTTTGCTAAATGAGGGTAAGCACACAGCTGATTGTAACCATTGACTTCCATAGTAGGAAAAACAAATACGTTGGAATTCAATGGGTACTTTCAACTGTGTGCCTACCATCATTTAGCAAAATATCTTCCTTTGTGTTCATCAGATCAAAGAAACTCATAGAGGTTTAGAAAATTATGACAGATTTTTTAATTTTGGGTGAAGTATCCCTTTAAGCCCTTTTAACAGAGACATTACGGAAAATACACAACTTTCAACGGGACTTGTTCGGGATCATTTGATTTTTGGTTCTTTCACACTGCCAGCGATTTTCCGGAATCTGTGCGTGCATTCACAAACATGTCGTAAAGATCCTTTGAAGACACGTCACATATTTAAAGTCGTGCACTTGGTAGGTGTTTTTTCTCCACAGTGTCAGATTTTTGCTTATTATCCTTGATTTCTCTCTCGTGAAACCATGCGCACTGTTAATAAATACTGTAGAAATTACACTATTACTAGCTGTTTACCAGTAACTTACTGTAGATTAAAATTTATGTTATTTAGTGGCATAAGTTTGTTGAATAAATGGATGCAAACCATTCTGGGAACCACAATCTGAAGGAAAAAAAACAAAAAAGGTTCATGAGGATTACTGGTTGCCAGCATGCTTTGCATGAGGTTGTTATTTTTTTTATTCTGTAAAGACAAAGACTTGTTTATGTTTCATGTTCATTTAACTTTGAACCAACTGTTGCCAGTAAATAACATACATTAAAATCTATAGTTTTACAAATCTACAATTTTTTTACAGTGCATTTTTGTTTATGTTAAGATCATAAGGAGTGGATATTTGACAAGCTCCCTGAACTCTGCTTTAGTCTAGTTTGCAGACATTTCTCATCATGAATGTTAATCTGCATGTAAATTCCTCTTTTTAAAGAGCAGAACCATAACTTCTTGTATTGAAATGTCACGGCAATGTAACTACAGGTCCCCCTTACAAAAGAAATCCCAGAAAATTTACAGGACGTGTCTGTGTTTACGCAGAAGGCTCTCTGCCAATTTTATGGCCATTTTCTGGCATTTTTGGAAGTGCTGTGTGATACACTGTCAGAAACAAAGGTATAAAGCTGTCACTGGGACAGTACCCTTTAAAAAGGTCCTTATATGTAACATTACCTTTGAGTTACTAATATGCACCGTTTGGGTAAGAAAGGTGTAAGGAGTATCGCCCCAGTGACAGCTTCTTTCATTTAGGTTATAGGATTTACTTGTACATTTAGGTTGTTTCTATAATGTCCTGTGCTAGTACAAGAGATCTGGATTCATGCAGGCTATCTAAAGAAGGTCAAGGTCATGTTTTATCTAGAGAACAAACTAAGAAAATAAGTGTTTCCTTTACCATGCAACCTGGTTGTCAAGCAGACACTTTGATCACCGTTAGAAATCTCTCATTCTTTCTAAACTCTGTTTACCTCACAGCTCAGCAAGTTGATGTGCCCTCAAAAGAGGTCAGGAGCTTAGCTTTATCTCCACTAAATCTGTCTATCACGCTAACCTAACCAACCTGAGTCCCAGTGTAAAAGGTTTAAATGATCCCAGCCTCTGATGGGAAAAGCGCAGAGAAAGCATATTTGAGCAGATGTGCTCATGGCTGCCTCTTTCCACTTTATATTCTTGTTAACCTGTTGTTGTATCTTAAAATGTTGGAAAACATTGCCCTAAAGAAGGAAGCACCAAGTATTTTACAAAAATTCAGTTGGTGAGAAAAAAAGAAAGAAATTAATATTAACAAAAAATTAAACAATTGGACCTTCACATGTCTATTAATTCCTGGCCTGTTCCTATGCCTATGATGTTTTAAACCCATTAGTCTTTCTTCTCTGGCATACAAAATGAGAAATTTTGATGAAATGTGTGGGTCTCTTTTGTATGCAATACAATAAGGCTTTGGAAAGCATGCATATGCACTGTAAAACTAATCATACCATGAAACTTGGTTATAAGATTCATGCACTACAATTTCCAAGATTTGTGAAGCTACCCGTGTTATTTTTATGCCATGTTTGGTAAATATTGGACAGAACACACCACTGGGTTAAAACTGACCCAATGCTGGGTTGTTTTAACCCAACTGCAGGGTACAGTAATTATAACCCATGGTTGCATAACAACAACCCAGCATGTGTTTTGTCCAATATTCTCCCATTATGGGTTAAAAATAAAGTTTTTAAAGTGTAGATTTCTTTGAGGAACATACCAGATTAAATGGTTAATCAAGAAGGTATTCATAAAGTTGAATTTTGCTTTTCTTCAGGAAAAGGTCCATTTATTCAGCTCTATTTGTAGAAACACTAAATGTGTCCATCTCATTTCTTAGTTCTTACCTTCTAAAAACTTATAACTTAGTCTTTTGAAATGCAAAAAAAATGGCTATAATAACTATGCTACCGCCCACATGAACACATTAAATGTACAAAAGCATTTTTAGTGGAAGCCAGCTTAGAAAATTTGTTTAACTCTGATTTAATCTGTTAGCGACCATCCTTTATACAGCGTGTTTACGATAACATGTTTATGGGTATTTGTTCTATTTTGATTTAAAAAGTATTTATTATTGTGAAGTACACTGCAATGGGGTACATTTCCCATTTTCCATTGTATTTTTACTTCCTTAATGTCCCTGTAAGGTCAGATATTACCTGTGTTTGAGTTTATCGCACCACAGAAAAATGTCTTATTAACCACCCAAACATATTTGAATGAAGGAAAACGGCAAGTAAAAATCTTGGAAAAATAGGCAGCATTATCTGCTCTCAAGCGATGGGGGCGTGTCCACTGTCTGTGCTGAAACCACGCCCACTCCTGAAAAATCCGCCTTCTCTCTCAACTTTCAAATGCAGCTACAATCTGGGTTGCGTTTCCCGAACAACAACGGAATTGCTGCTGAACCAACATAGTACGATGCATAGTTGGAGAAACTAACTACCTTGTCACGACTGTTTCCCGACAGAATAGTAACTTTACTTTACTAACAACATAGTTGATGAAGTCACGTGGGAGGTGAAGTACTAATTAATCTGTGCAAATCGATTTAATGTCAGATTATTGCTGTAAATAACATAAATTGCATCGGAAGACTGATTTTGTTATCGTGATTCAGTTATCGTGTTGTTTATTTTCAAGATGTTCAATTCATGCGCAAGTTCCCTCTTATGTCATTTCTTCCACGGATTCTCCAGGGTCTTAAAGCTCGTATGACTCTGCACATGCACAGTTCTCAAATGCAGCGCTTCAATTCTGTTTACAAACTTTTAATATATTTAGAATGATGGATATACATTGTACTACATGTGTTTTGCTTATTTGATTCAAAAGCATGATCAACGTAAGTCTACATATTATAATAACAAGGAATTATGCTTCTAACGACAGGTGAAGAGCTGTCGTTCAAACCACACAAGTTTGCGATGCAGCAAAATGTTCGTTTGAACGATGGTTTCAGGAAACACCAAACAGTTGAACTTTGTCAGTAAGGAAGAAACTTACGACAGTAGTTGGCTAACGATGCTTTTGGGAAACGCGCCCCTGGATGGCTGCTCATGTTAGGGGCGGGGCCATGCGTGGTGGCTCAAGTGTGTCATCAAAAATCTTTAATTCAGAAATGGGAAAAACTGTTTAAAAAACTGTTTAGCGAATCAGTACCACATGGTTTACAGTTTTTTAGGCATGTTTCAGGAATACTTTACTTACATTTATAACTTTACAGAGACTTTAAAAGCTTATCTGAATTACAATTCTACATATAGTTGCTACAGTACCTCAGTTTAATTCTAAATGGATCATGGTTTGCAGACACATTTCAGTTTCCCATAGGATACTGTATTTCATATTCAATATGGCAAGATGGAGTCTTTATCACCACTGTGACATTTCCATAAACATACAATTGAAATAACATCTAAAAGCAAGAGGCTTCTCTCATTCCTATGTGAACCATCAGACAAAACTTTGATCAACACTGTATTGATTGCAAAGAAACGAAAGGGAAAAACCAGGGATTTAATTAAAAGGAAATGATGAAAAACCTGGAAAAAAGCTTTTAATACTTTTTTATTTTGCCTACTTCACATCTACAAAGTAGTACAGAAAAAGCAAGCAATAAAGCTATAAAATAAGAAAGAAACCGACTGTTGGATTTTGTGGGGGATACAAGAAAAGAGAAAAGGATTATGGGATTGGGGAGGGGCACAAAACTGAAAATGGGCACAGAGATTTAAAAAAAGAAACAAAAGAGAAAAGAGAAATGTTTTTCTTCAGTACCTCAGCCAAATAGTAAAATGTACTATACGAGAGAAGAATGTAAGAGGCTCAGATTCTAGAAGTTTTTGTTTAAAGAGACGATTTTGCAACTGAAGAAACCAGTGACATTTAATCAGCCTTAAGGTTAATTTTAATTCACAATCTGCACAAGAAATGTAAACGCCCAGTGTCAACCTGTCCATCAGGAAGAAACCCTGCAGATTCAGATCAGACGGTGTGAAGCACCACAAATTGAAACTTCCAAGAGCAACTGCCCCATGAGACACAAGACACAAGATCATAAAAGCAGGAAGCAATTAAAGCAGAGGAGTCACCTTGGCCTTCTCCGCATTGAACTGTCAGAGCAAAAGAGAAATCTCCAAATATTTCTCCCATTTGATTGATGACAGGTGAATAGTGAGCCAGTACCACAGGCCTTCACCTCAGTTATAAAAGCAGCCACCTCAGCGAAATGTAATTGAGCCAATTGCCTCGCTTCATCAAAGCATTACGTTATTAGTGTGATTAAGGTTATTAGATAGCCTGAAGAAGCAGTTGAGGATATAAGGATTTTCGGCACACTGGAATGATTCCTGAGTAAATGTTTTTCACTTAAAGGCAGGAATGAGCAATTGGAGGCAGCCAGCGCTAAGAGTTTAGAGTAGCGTTTTAAACTAAGGGCCCAATTTGATATGGACAGTGATTTTGACAATGCGAAAATAATGTGTGCGTTGAAGGGGGATACATTTGGAGTTAGAGGTGACTAATCAGATGCCGTATTATGACTGTCATTGAAGACTCCTAATGGCTGTGTTGACTTTATTTTATTATCCATTCAAGCAGAGGGATGGCTTTGGGCGCTAAAGCCAGTTAGATGTTATTTTTTTTAGGAATATCAATATTTGACAAGAGCTTACAAGTATACGATTAACATTAATTTGTTGCAGGGAGCCTTCATGATCAATGATTGATCAGATATTATATTGCATTAAAATAAAATAACTCAGAATTTCATGCAGAGTGCAGTCATGAGACACACAAGAGCCAAATGAGATTTAATATTTTTGATGTGCCACAGTATTCTAAAGTGAACCTATTTCATTGCTAAAAAAAAAACAAAATTTTTTGTGTATTTGGTATAATACAATGTGTTCGTTATGGTAAAAAAAAACATTATTTTCCACATACCGTACATTAATCTGTACGTTATGATTGGCCTGAATACAGCCGGAAATGTGACGCTCCTTAACATGCTTGAAAAATTTGCTCACAATGCAATACTGACAGGGGTTAACTTACAGGCTGTGATACAAAGCGGGAGGAATTATGATAATGTCGGTCTTGTCCACGTCAACAGGCCTAGCTAGTAAATGATTGCCTACAATCCTTGTTTTAGAAAAAAAAAAGATTTATGTTGGAGACGATAACTCACGTTGTCGTTTACTTTGGGGTTTGTGCCTTTTTCCATACTCTACAAAAAAATTATTTTCAAGAAAACAAATTCTTAGTATGTTTATCTTGTTACCAGTAAAAAATATCAAAAAATTCTTAAATTAAGATGCTTTTTCTTGATAAGCAAAACGACCCAAGAAAATAAGTCTAGTTTATATAGACCAATAATATCAAATGTAAGTGATTTTGTGCATAAAACAAGCAAAAAAAAAAAAAAAATCTTCCAATGGGGTAAGCTAATTTGTCTTGAATTTTTCTTGAATTTAGTGTTTAAGAAAAATGTTCAATGTTTTTTTTTTTTGCTTACCCCATTGGCAGATTTTTTTGCTTGTTTTATGAACAGAATCACTTCAATTTGATATTTTTGGTCTAAAAACTAGACTTATTTTCTCGGTTTGTTTTGCTCATCAAGAAAAAGCATCCTAATTTACGAATTTTTAGATATTTTTATCTAATACTAAGAATTTGTTTTCTTGAAAAAAAAATTTTTGTAGGGTACAAAAAAGGTACAAACCCCAAAGTAAACGACAACGTCAGTTATAGTCTCCAACGTAAATCTTTTATTTTTATTTTTACTACAACAAGGATTGTAGGCAATCATTTACTTTCTAGGCCTGTTGACGTGGACAAGACCGACATTATCATAATTCCTCCCGCTTTGTAGAATTCCAAAAATCGATTCAAATATTTTTTGTAATGCCGTATTACTATTTTCCTGAAATTAGTTTATCTCAGTATTCCCATAGATGGCGCTGCGGCGAATTCACACTCACGCCTGCACACTCTTGTCACACTGTTTCCCACACATTGACTTTACTTATGGGCACGCTGCCTAGGTATATTAACAAGTGCCCAATTATATCTGGCATCAAATTTTGGGGCTGTCCACTTGGAGACGCGTATCACTGTATACGTATAAATTTGTTATTGTATTGGCGTTTCATCCACACGGATCGGCGTTTTGGGAGACTGAATCCGCTATTTTTTGAAACCGGGTCCTAAAGTTGATAAATCTGAAACCGACACCCTTGCGGTTTCGTCTGTACAGCCAATCCGTATATTTTGTGAAGCGAAAACATCATCACATCACGTGTCGGAAGCGTCACACGTAACAGCAACAACAATAACGGCGGACTACGCGATTGTGTTCGTGCTACAGAAGCTACTAAATCCTACTAGCTTTATTACAGCAAAATCTATTGCTTCTATGCAATTGTGGTGACCAACAAGCGATAATGGACAATAGACCTTTCTCACAACTTCCGTATTTATGACCGGAAATACGCAATCGTCGCGGAAATGTACTTCCTCCGCAGTCAAGGCAATGTAAAAAGCCGTATCTGTTCCATCAATTCCCTGTTGATGGTGAAGTTAGACAGAAGTGGATTCAGGCTATTCGGCGAGACTTATAATGTGTCGTTTTAGTTAGCAGTTCAGTAACAGTTAGACTCGCTCTCTACTTACCTAGAAATTTATGGACAAATTCTTCATGGAAAAACTTTTCCTCCATTAGTCGTGTCACATCAGCAAATCTAATATTTGGCAAATCCGTTAACGAAGTTGTGTAGACTTTTTGATCCATTTTAAACTTGCCCGGGTTTATGTTTTTCTAGTGTGTTGACGCTTGACAGGAACTCCGCTTACACGACGATTACGTATTTCCGGTTACTGTGAGAAAGGTCTATACCATACGTTGGTTATGCGCATGCTCAAAGTCTTCTTCTCCATGTATAGTGTATATCTGTGGCAGAATTACAGCGCCCCATACTGGTCCGGAATATATACTACACCGCTTTCAGTCGGTTTCAGTGGTTTCGTGTTTACGGATTATTTTTTTTAGAGCAAGAAAAAAAATGATCGAATAGGGAATGCATAGCCTTCGTGTGGACATAGCCTTTGTCTTTTTTGTTTTTCCGTGATGATGACACTCTTTAATAATGACATTTTGTGTGCGACATGATGAGTTTGGTGTGCGTTCACGTGGTGCTCTCTGTTTCTCAATGAATTGGGATGCGACGCGAACAAGCTCGTGTCACATTGTATCCTTCATGTTTCTCAACTTGAGCAGAGTTTTAACATTAGAGGACTTCACGGAGCACACGCGGCCCGTATTGTTCCGGGTTTGTATTTGAAATGGCCAGTCGGGTCCGGGTCAGTCATAGTTAAATTACTTCGGGTCCCAAAGTCTGATTAATATTGTGTATAAAACCTGAGTCAGTCGGAGAATGGCCGTGAGTGCTACCGTGCTAAAGCTCGTGTGCATTTTCAGCGTGCCACCGGTTTCTATGGCGATAACAACTGGCTTTTGTTTTGAAAGTCACGACCACGCGCTGGATTTTCTTTCTCCCATTTTTTTATACTATTATTATTAATAAACCATATCTTTTCTAAAATCTAAAAAGTTTGCAAAAAGATGGTAGCAAAAGACAATTCTAATGTTAAGCCTATTGCACTGAACGAGCAAAGCTCAAGCAGACTCAAGATTTACAAAACGCAAAGCTGTAATGTAAAGTCCCCTGTCACTGGGACAGCAAGTAGACTTTTGAAACTGAAATAATGAGTGGATTTAGCAAGAGAGAAATATAAAAAGAGGCACTTTTCCTGCTTCTGCTCTATCTAATAGAAATAATAACCATTATAACACCACTCACATTTATAATTTATAGACCTGCACTGTCTATCATTAATATACTATATTATTGTATTTAAAAGAGTTTGATAAAAGGGGTCATCTAATTGCTTCATATCAGTTTTTATTTTTGCATAAAGACATAAAGTAATATCAAACTACATTTAATTTGTTGTGTTTCTTTTCTTTAAAATTGTATATCTACTACAATCAGTCACATAGGAAAAAAGTAAACTACATTTACAAACTGTGAATCGTTTTTTTTTTTTATCGAGAATTGTTTTTGAATCGAAAATCGATTTTGAATCTAATCTTGAGCCTAAAAAATTAAAATGAATCGTGAAATTTTCTGAATCTGGCACCCCTAACAAATACTAAGAATTTTTTTCTTTCTTTCTTTGTTTTTTTTGCAGTGTATCCCTAATGTGTAATACACACTTACACATCAAAGGAAATGTAAAACTGTGAATCGGACCTTAATTGCTCCAACAATAACATATGTGCGGTAATTTATAATCAATCTGCTTTCTGTCATAAATATGAAAAGCCATCATAAAATACACATTTAAAACTCACATAAAGAGAACTTTATATAAAGAGAGAAGTTAACAATATCAATATACTATATCCAAAAAAATTCCTTGACATGTCCTTGAGCTAGAGGTACAAATGACCAATGCTTACCAGTTCAGTGGATGTTTAACTAAAGGCTAAAGTCCTGGAAAACCTAAATCCTGAGTTTATCAAGTACTAATGCAAGGACATATTTTATTGCTTTTGATGACAATATCAATCAAACTCTTTGAGGTTCACCAAGGCCAGTTAATAAATTGATTTATTATTCATCGTGGACATTGGAACAGGAAGTCACGGAGGTTTATTCTGACATTGTCCTTTCATTGAAAAACAAGTGGTGGCGAAATTGACGGCTAATTAATAATGAGAAAGATTGATGGTGTCAGCGTGGCTGGAATGACTGGTGTACTGGGATTGGTGCCCTATTTTTACAGTGCTCATATGGGAATAATAAAGGCAAACGGAAAGGAGAACAAGTGTACTGTTCCTATTGCGTCCTTTGTAAAGGAGCCTCTAATGTAATATATAACACATTTATGCGGTTTACATACAGTGTAGTTTTGTACTTTTGATGGAAATCAAACCCATGACCTTTGCATTTATAGCACAATGCTCTACCAGTTCCAGGAACTACAGGAAAGGAATATAAACCATGCAATTTTGTATCTATGACTGACAATCGGGAAAATTATGAGGTTACTTGCAACCTCCGTAAGGGGCAAGATGTATTTTCAAACAATGTGAGGGCTTAGTGTACTAGAAGTTCTCCCTGAGTGGATTATTTACTCAGGTTGAAATGCAAAGCAGCTTTGTGGACTTATTCCAGCTGCAGTGACACGTGCGCTCGGCAAAAATGAACTGAAGTCCAGTCTAGTAAAATAATAAACGAGTAAATAAAAAATGTTGCAAGTGAGGTGTATAAACTGTATGTGCTAGCAGAAATGCAGAAGTGCTTTTTTTTTCACTTGAAATGGGTCAGGGTACATATTCTTTCAGTCAGCATTTTATCTTTGGTGAGGTGTTATCAGAATGTTTGCGCTTTTTCTATCATCTGGCATAGGATTTGCCACTGACTTTATATTACAGTCTAAAAACTTTATACACAGTCTAAAACAACCCTTTTAGACTGTGTGCTAGGCGCACAAACCATTATTCCCATCGTTAAATTAGCAAAAGTGGATACGGACGTCGGACACGCCCTTTTAGACTGTGCGCTTTAGACCATGCACTTAGATTGTTAAAATAGGTCCCATACTGTTTAACTCTTTCACCGCCATTGACGAGGTATCTCGTCAATTAAGAGAAAACGCTTCCCCGCCAATGACGAGATGTTCCGACTTTCCGCAATACCGCTATTATCCACCAGGTGGTGCCCTTCCGCAACTTTTTAAACCCGGAAGTATACTCTATGAAAAGTCCGTCACAAAAATTGAATTATCTCTGCTTTTTGGTCAAAATATGGTGTTTTTGCAGAAACCTACCCATATTCATTTTTTTTTTTTTTTAAGCAGAGGGTCTGTTCTTTCATTTGGTATATTGTATGTTTATATATTTAAAGAAGAACATTTTCTGGAAGGCATTAAACTAATGTGAAAATCATGAAAAACACTGGCGCTGGCTGGCAACTTATTTAAAAAACGCTGGCGGTGAAAGAGTTAAACATGTGTACCTTGAATGCATTGTACAAGTAAGTTGCTTTGGATACACGTGTCTGCTTGTTAAACGCATGTGAAAGAAATGTTTTCTCAATATAATTAGTAATGAAAAATATACAAAATGGAAGCATTTGATCTGAGGACATTGTGGACCACACAAGCATATTCTCCATCTAAAGGACATTGACAATTAAAATGATTATAATACTGATGAGAGCCCAGTACTATGCAACATTTACAATCAATTAAGTCAATGTATACAATCACTGAATTGAGATTATGTTCACAAGAAAATGAAGCTCAACTCAGAAGAGTCATGTTTATATTCAATGGGGACGAGACGTTAAATCTACAGACGTCAACCTGATAATAGGATCCTAGATTTTCACAAGACGTTTCAATGTCCCTGGTGTAAGTCCCTTTGGTAATTACCAGAGATAGCACAACCTGCTGGCAGCCAAGATGGATCGAGAGGCACGTTTTCTGGGCAATTTTCCTTTGTAGCATGTGTAATTAAGTGAGAAATATAATGTAGTGAATTAATTAAGATTAATGGTCTTGCTTCCAACAGACAGATTAACAGCAATGTTTTAATGTTCTCATATTTCACCTTTTATGAGGACAGGAGATATGAGTGCTGTCCCCCAGACAGTCTTAACTTTCTAAAGATCCAAGACAAAGCTGAGCGATACAATGAAATACGGGATCAGACCAGCACAATATGGCTTTTTTGAAGAAATAGACCAAATGATTCATATATAAACTGTATAACTTTTAAAAGAGTTATCTGAATAGCCAACCTATACTGAAACTGCGCCCAAACTGCTACATATAAGGCGACAGAAGTTACAAAGCGTTCGTACAGAGCCACAAGGGAAAATGTAATATCTGAACATTTGTACTTTCAATTGCTTGGTTGAAATGTTGCCTGACAGATTTTAAGACATTTACATTTTTTTTTGTAATTGGGAGTTTCTTTAAACTCAGACACTTTAATGTCCCATGGGTTGATTTTTTTATTAAAACTAGATTTCAGCTTTTAATTTGTTTTTCTATGAAGGTCACATTTATTTGTCACTGAAACTTACCATGCTATTAATATTGCCACACTGTTGTCATAATTTCGTTCTGCTACTTTTCAAAAACATGTTTAATGGCATACATATTGCGTTAGCCTTGTCCCAAGTGAGGGAAACATGCCCTACATACCCGGTATCCTAAAAGTTTGGACGGGGTGGTAAATTTTTTCCCTTCCCAAAACCCAAGAGGAGAAATGCCAGACGTGGATCAATCAGTGTGGAAGACACCGATGGAAACATACAGTAATAGACTTGTCAGGCGCTAAAGCTTGACAGGCATAGCAACAGTATCTAAGGAAGTGGGGCTTTGCGGAGGATCAATTTTGAGTAATAACGCTCATAATAATGCTCATGTCAGATGCACTTAGGGGGTTTTGCATCTTAAATTTCATTATCTCTGTTGTAGACTCCTAGTGAAATGGCAATATCTGGCAATATCTCTAAAAAATAAAGATAGCTAAAGGTTCTTTGTTGGGTCTTTATTGCAGGGAATGGTTCTATAGACTAACAGTAAGACGGAAATGGTTCATTTTATATTTTTTTACTTAAATGTAATTTGGTTATTCCATAGCATAAGAGCGAAGAATTCGTTTAGCACATTTATTTGCATAGTACTGTGAACACTCATCTGTAGATATGCCATTGAAGGACAAACCAACAAAAAAAAGGTGAAAGGGTGAAATACATTTTCAGACTGATTCGAAAATAAGTTTTGCCACTCTTGTTAAATATATAACACTGCAAATGAATTTTATAGATACTAGCACATTGCTTAATTTTCTTTAAGTAAAATGATTTAAAACATCAAGGTCATCGATAGAAAATGTATTTGAGTCTTTGGCATAATGACCTCTTTAAAAAAGGAGATAAATGGTTGGAAAATCTTGATGAATTGGCCTTGAAGGCTTTGTGTCACACATGATGGTGCAAGAACCACGTAATGAATTAATGCACGATTAGCATCAAGTCATTACGAGATATGTGTGCTGAACCGAACGGCTGGGGAAACTGACTGAGCCTCCAGTCGGGGAACGTGAGACTAAAAGGTCAAAGAAAAGGGATGTTGGCATTTTCTGAACTGTTCACCTTAAGTTCTTAACTTTAGGGAACAAACTTAGTCTCGCATAGCCAAATCTTTTTAATGAAGGTCTGGGTACCTTGCAGCTTTGAATGGCCAAGGACCACCAACAAGGCCATACGACTGACACAACCAATCACGTTTCGCTTTGTGCCACGTCATGTTTAGAGAGATGTCAACATGAAAACAGAGCAGTGTGCAACCTTCATTCAGGAACATATCTAAAGTTTCTAACAACAATAGCAAACACGTGAAAATATCTTTTAAACATGCAGCATTTACTTGATCTTGATGTAAAGATGACTGCTTTGTGCCGTTTCCAAACAGACCATTAAAGATTGCGACCAGGGCCGGCGTCAAGGGGGGGCATTCGCGGGCAGTGCCCCCCCCCCCCCCCAAAACAGGTTGTTGTGACCCCCTACAAAGTTTTTTTATTAATTTAATATATATCAAGAATAATTAAAATAAATTAAACATTAAATGTTTCATGACTTGTAATGTAATCAAATAAGGAAAATATAGTTGATATATGTTTTCTTTAATTAAAATAGACCAGTTTCTCTGATTGGATGTATTGCTGCGTCTCACCCGTTTTACGCCGCTGTTGAAGTTCAATAGTTTTGCGCATAGTTTGTGGTCTTTTGCACTTTATACGGGAAATGAGCTGACAGTCTGTACCAGTTGTATGAGTGTGTGCTTGCACTGTATTTGTTGTTTTAATGTCTTGTTTCTGCAAGTTATTGTTGCTATTGCGTGCCCCCGTTGGAAGCCAAATGGCCCCCTGTTAGTTATGGTCTGGCGCTGGCTCTGATCACGACACACACATTTCCTGAAAGTCCTGTATAATTTAACCAATTAGATGACTTTTAAATCTACTGAAGTGTTTCCAGAAAAGTGTTCCATATGTATCAGACATTTAGCCAAGTTGTGCGTACGTCCTATGGCGTAGCCTCGTTTCTTTAGGCTACTCGTCGGGTTTTATATATACTTCTGCGTTGTCATCCACGTTAGTGTGCCATTACACATGCAGACTGCTAGTAATAGGATATATATATATATATATATATATATATATATATATATATATATATATATATATATATATATATATATTCACGTTGAAGGAAGGCAAGTATGTGGTGTGGTAGTATACTGTATGTTTTGAGAAAACCAGCAGTGATGGAGGTAAATAGATAGTGACTTTTGTTGGCGTTTCAGTTAAATCACTCCTCGAATTGGCCCATCTTTGTTCTCACCATCGCAAACGGAATTGCCTAAAGAAATTTTAAGAAAAAACTATGCAGTTCATCTACCTGATGGTAGGGGTTCTAGTGGACCAATCAAAGCGCTTGCGGTCCGCGTATACGAACGAACTGTTAAAATGTGAGGAAGGTGCGCGTCACATTACGCAAAGCTACGCACAACTATAACTTGCACTTGATGCTGAGACTAGAACAAACTAGACATGGGTTTGCTTAAAGTGCCCTTGAAATTAAAACTGACAATTTTTTATGTAATATTTCAGTGTTCATTATAAACAATTATTTGGGTCATTTTTTTATCATGTGCCCTCATAAACTTTGAAAATGTACTTCTGCCCTCCTGTAGTAGTGAAACTCGATCGAAAAAGTCGCTGGAAGTGAATACGTTTATGACTTCCTGTTCACTGGGACTTAGAAGAGCTATTTAAAGATACAATTTATAGAACCCGCGCTAGATGATGCACAACACTGGCACGTTAACAAAACAATTACAATGATGTACGTAGATCAATGACGCTCTGAAGCAGTGTGGAATGATGCGATTTGTTGTCTTTAACTCAACAGCTGATGGCCATCAATCAGACGGGAACCAGAAATCATGTTAACGGATGAGGTAAAGTAATCAAGTTTTATGTTGCGTTTGATTCATCATTTTATTTCATTATGTAAGGTTTCATGTAATGTTCAAAACGAAATTGCTAGTCATAGATGCTGCAGTATTAGTCAATTCCGCTGGTGTGTTAACACAGGACAGAATTAAATGTTTAGATCAACAAACTTACATAAACAAGCGAGAAGCCTGACAAACGCTACCAACACATACTTCCGCATTTGTCCACGACACTGGTGTCATGTGGTTTCTACATCAGTAAAGGCAGTAACAAAGGGTAACGTGGATATAAATGTCATTGAGAGGCGACTGCACTGTCCCATGTCACTGTGTAGAATGGCAATTTTTTCTTTCAAGTAGTCGAAACATTAGAGATACTGTATTATAGGTAGTCAGCAAGATTTTGGAATATTTTAGTCCAAATATATTTCAAAGTGTACCTTTAATGACTAAACTATGAGATGATGTTTGATATAAATAGAATGAGAGATAGATAGATGGAGAGAGAGAGAGAGAGAGAGAGAGAGAGAGAGAGAGAGAGAGAGAGAGAGAGAGAGAGAGAGAGAGAGAGAGAGAGAGAGAGAGAGAGAGAGAGAGAGAGAGAGAGAGAGAGAGAGAGAGAGAGAGAGAGAGAGAGAGAGAGAGAAAGAGAGAGAGAGAGACCTTTCGAGTCTATGTGGCCATAAATTCTTAAACATGATAAACACTTTTGACCCTAATTTGACCCCTAATTTGACTACTACTAGTGATTATATAAGCAAAAAATAGAAGGGGTAGGGAAGGAGGAGTGATGTCAGGATGCCAAATTAACTGACAGGGAAATGAAAAAGGCTGCTTTTATATCCTGGTAATAATTAGAAGATTAGATGGGCGTACTACTCCTGAACTTTATTAAAGATTTAACCCTGATAATACAAGAAAAAAGTTTCCACAAATACAACTTTTTCATAATTATTCTTCACTAATATTTTTGGTCTCCTTGGTAACACCAGATTTAATAAAACTTTATTAGTGATGAAATTTTCAGTCATTATAGTGATTAATTCACTCTTGTTAAATGAAGGAAGCATATACTAATTTATATTTTATATCAATGATTTATATAAAAAATAACAGTTAATTATTTTTAGTCATATTTTAAGATTGAAAGTATGAGACGAAACAATAACATTTTATTTGACCATCATATAACAAAAAGAAAAATAGTGAAAAAAAATGTGTCAGCTTAAACCAAAGTCAACTCATGGGACAAAAAACTGTCTGTAACTGAAGATGCATTGCATTCCTCTCAGAGAATAAGAAATTACTGAGGGCCATTCATGTTCATCCATTCTCATTTCATTTCATTAAACAGCATGAAATGATTCTGTGAAATGTTTAGAGGAAGTGCTTCAGATTACACAGCGTGACAGCTCATAAATCGACTTTGTCACCTGTAACCAGCGAATGCACATGATTTAAAAAACAGGTAAAACAGTCAGGGCTCACTTGATTACATTGGCTAGTGTGTCAAAAGACTGTTAGGCCTGTCAGAAAAGAGGTTCACAGTCATTCATCAATCATCTGAACAGCTCTGCTTTTATTATCCGCCGCACCAGAAAGAAACATTAACTCTGCATTACCAAAATATCAGAATACATACCGTGGGGTTGGGGTTGACAATGGCTTTTTGCTATGACTGAACTAAGACTGTTTAAAAATAAACATGCAATTGAAGAGCATTTATGTAAAGAACACATTTAAAACCTTCGTTCTTTTAAAATGAATATTTGCATGCTGGTCACATTTGAGAAGTGAATTAGAGAGTGCAATAAAATTGTCAAACTTGACAAGTATTAAAATTCTAAAATGTGATGTCTTTTATATGCTCTCAGAGAGTTGTAAAATGTTCATTACAGCACTAAAATGTGCAGAAGAAGTTTAAAAGTTTTTACGTTGTCTTTAACCAATCATAGAGTTAGTTGTAGGCATATATGCAACCCTATAAAATCTAGGCTAAAGTCTTATACCCTGGTTATGAGACTAGGAGCATCAAAGTTTCATTTCACTTTAATTTGGACTTTTGTCCATTTTAGAAAAGACAGATGTTAATGAAATTGTTTCTTGAAATTGTATTTGTAACCAGACGGCAGATGACTCCGGGCCAGATCTGAGGCGAAGTCGGCAGCTCCAGTGCGTATCTGGCCCAGAGTCATCTGCTGTCTGTGTAGCATCATCTTAAGGTCAATACAAAGATAGTAAGATGAAATGAGAATAAAAACTATGAACTTTCATGAGAGACCAAAGTGTGGCCTGAGTGGCCCTGACAGTAACTTTTTGACCCCTGCCCGGTGACTGAGATGCAGGTTGGTGTGCGTGACTCGGTCGCTATGGAAACAGCACTACAGGTTAACACATCCATCACATTCAGTAAATAAAATAAACATGAAAACGTGCACTGGGAGTGCAAATAAAAATGTATGAGAAGAGATCTCATTGTTGACTTTGGTCTACTATATTATTCCTTGAAGGAAACTTTTTCTAGACAAATAAGAGGAAATAGTGAAAAGAATGTTAATGCACAATGCTCCTGGACCGCCCATGAATATCATAACCGAGCAAACCTGGACATATTTTTTTCTGATTTTTTCTGCCTCCGTCTCTGACACGACACCAGGATTACTGATTCTTACTTGTGTGGAAACAAACACTTGTCGCCATGCCAACAGGGTTGACTAGGAATTGTAGATGTGTCCCAATTCAAAGGCTGCGTTGTAGAGCCTTGGAGCTTAATGGATGTTTGTGTCTGTCCAAAACTAACTAATTAGACAAGGCTTTAAAAGAAATGACTGCAGCTTGTATCTGATGCAGGTTTTATCTACATAATGGACCAGAAAAAGATCAGAATTATTACTGGCAGTACAAAAATTACTGGCACTGGACATCAGGAAGGTCTCCCTCTATTTACCATCTTATGGGCAGCACTGTTCGGACAGGATTAGTTTTCCAATACTGTGTTTTCAACAGTCTGTGATTTCCCAGAATCAGACTTTCGTATTGATTTAATTTTCTTTCTACTTAGGATGGGATGCCAGCAGTTCTCGAACCACCAACTGTTATTGGACTTCATACTGAAATTCAGCAAAAAGGGAATGTTTGATTCGGATCGGATTAAAAGTACATTTGTACAACGCATATTTCCTGAGCCCCTCCAGTCAATATTTTAAGTAGATATATTACATTTTTCACCGTGCAGGTTCTCTGTACAATTTCACTGATGTTTTATCAAATATAACATCTTATGTAATATCGAGAAAGCAGAGTTGTGCTTAGCTCTACTGAAAGCTTGGACTTTTCCCAGCTGATTATATGTAACAGTAAGGAAAGCACTGATTGTGTTTTGTTTTCATTCAAAGTATTACTTTTCCCTTTTGTTGTCACCTTTAGTTGTTACACATTAAATGTGCCAAAGAATGAATAAAAAATATGTTAAGTTGTATGAACTTACATATACTCACCTAAAGGATTATTAGGAACACCTGTTCAATTTCTCTTTAATGCAATTATCTAATGATATCTACATAGAAAGTATGAACCTACATATACTCACCTAAGGGATTATTAGGAACACCTGTTCAATTTCTCTTTAATGCAATTATCTAATCAACCAATCACATGGCAAATGCTTCAATGCATTTAGGGGTGTGGCCCTGGTCAAGACAATCTCCTGAACTCCATACTGAATGTCAGAATGGGAAAGAAAGGTGATTTAAGCAATTTTGAGCATGGCATGGTTGTTGGTGCCAGACGGGACGGTCTGAGTATTTCACAATCTGCTCATTTACTGGGATCTTCACGCACAACCATTTCCAGGGTTTACCAAGAATGGTGGGAAAATGGAAAAACATCCAGTATGCAGCAGTCCTGTGGGCGAAAATGCCTTGTTGATGCTGGAGGTCAGAGGAGGATGGGCCGACTGATTCAAGCTGATAGAAGAGCAACTTTGACTGAAATAACCACTCGTTACAACCGAGGTATGCAGCAAAGCATTTGTGAAGCCACAACACGCACAACCTTGAGGCGGATGGGCTACTACAGCAGAAGACCCCACCGGGTACCACTCATCTCCACTACAAATAGGAAAAAGAGGCTACAATTTGCACGAGCTTACCAAAATTGTACAGATGAAGACTGGAAAATGTTTCCTGGTCTGATGAGTCTCGATTTCTGTTGAGACATTTAGATGGTAGAGTGAGAATTTGGCGTAAATAGAATTAGAACATGGATCCACCTTGTTACCACTGTGCAGGCTGCTGGTGGTGGTGTAATGGTGTGGGTGATGTTTTCTTGGCACACTTTAGGCCCCTTAGTGCCAATTGGGCATCATTTAAATGCCACGGCCTACCTGAGCATTGTTTCTGACCATGTCCTTCCCTTTATGAACACCATGTACTCATCCTCTGATGGCTACTTCCAGCGGGATAATGCACCATGTCACAAAGCTCGAATCATTTCAAATTGGTTTCTTAAAAATGACAATGAGTTCACTGTACTAAAATGGCCCCCACAGTCACCAGATCTCAACCCAATACAGCATCTTTGGGATGTGGTGGAACAGGAACTTCGTGCCCTGGATGTGCATCCCACAAATCTCCATCAACTGCAAGATGCTATTCTATCAATATGGGCCAACATTTCCAAAGAATGCTTTCAGCACCTTGTTGAATCAATGCCACATAGAATTAAGGAATTTCTGAAGGTGAAAGGGGGTCAAACATATTAGTATGGTGTTCCTAATAATCTTTTAGGTGAGTGTATATATGAACCTAAAAAAACGTAACTGTAATGTCAATAATAGAACGTTAGCCTAACGCTAGCATAAGCATTAACTATCATATAGCGATAACTCATCAGTCACAACTTTGTTTTCAACATTGAAACAACATTGTACTTGTGTAGTTTAATGTAGGGGTGTAACATCACATGTTATGTTAAGATTGGCCTGTTTTCCGTAAGAAGAGTGAAACAGTCGTGTTTGAGGCCCACCATATGTCATTATCACCTACAGAACTCTTATTATTCATCTATGTCTAGGTAAATACAGTTCTACGGCAACTTTAAATAACCACAGTCGCGGAATGGTTGCCTTCAGACAAAAAAAAAACATTCCTGATAAACACTATCATTATGTGGAGTACATGGAAAACACATTGCTATTCTGGTGAGTGAATGGGGGTTGAGGTCAAAGTAAGACTGTCTAGTGGATCTGCAAACAAGGTAATCAGATTTTGCATCTGTCTTCCAGTGGTACTGGCTGAAACTCTGTATACTCATTAAGCTAATTGCATCAGTCTTCACAGCCTCTTCCCCCTTTCACCTGCATGCTTATCAGGCATAGCCTTCGCAATGGTGACGGGTCAATTGCCCAGGCAGTGAGCTTCTGGTTAATCGCTCGTAGAATGGAAACAGCCGGCAATTGAGCTGTGGTCACTGGAGTTCAAGAGAATTATTATGAGCTTACACTAACACCCGTTCGTTGGACTCTTTCTGAACTGTGCCCTGTCAGCAAAAAAAAAAAAAAAAAAAAACGGTTGTCAATGAAAAACCCTTCATGACTGGTGATTTATATTTGGTGTGTCTCAATCAGCTCCCTAGCTCCCAAGGTCGTGAATCAGTATATCGTGTACGCAGGTTTGGGCACTGGTAAGGACCCCAACTCACTTCACATTGGGACACTGTTTACTTATTTTCCTGTGATGTGACTGCTTAAGTGCATTGTGATAGTTATCCATCCAAAACCAGCATCAGGCAATGAATATTTCAGTGAACTGAGAGAATTTTATGATTGATTTTTTTTTTTGCTTTAATGTTTGCATTGTGTGGTAACACAAGCAGAAAGGTACTCAAGGCTACTGCTGTATCGTGACTCTTCTCAGCATGCCTAAAAACACCTTTCAGCCTTGACTTATTGCACGATACAGCACAGCCTCTTATACTTTCTAAGAAGAAAAAAGATGAAGAAGTTGATTGTCACTGTACATGTATAATGAAACTCTGGTGGAGCAGTCTCCAGGTGACTTTTTGATATTTGCAGATTATTGATGTTTTATTTACAATCTGTATAAATCTACACACACATATTATTAGGGCTGGGACTTTAACACGTTAATTAAAATTAATTAATTACACAAAAAATAACATTTTAACGCATTTTAATCGCACTTATTTTTGCACCGCGGAACATTTCTCATTGGATGAGTTTCAGCGGACCGGTTATACTGGAGCACCAACTAGCGTTCATGACTTCATACAACAACAAACCACAGTGAACATGAACGAAGAAGCTTATGAGATCGCTTTGGTTGGCCCCGTGGATGGGAAATTTAAAAAAAAACGAATGGATTGGAAACGTCGATAAGAGCATGGTTGTGTGTAAGCTATGCAACAAGGAATTCACATATCACCAGCAGCACATCGAGCCTCAAGTATCATCTCAATGCAAAACATATAGCAGCTAGCGTGGACGTTAGCCCGACTCGGAGTACAACAACTTGGTTGAACAAAAATAAACAATATTTTGTTGCTTAAGATTATGTATTCAGTCATTATTCATGGTATCCTAAAAATCCATGTGAAAAAATAACTTCTCAATGTTCTCAGGTCAAATATTTATATGTGATTAAAATGTGATTTCGATTAATTAATTACAAAGCCTCTAATTAATGAGATTATTTTTTTTAATCGAGTCCCGGCCCTACATATTATACATTATGGGGCGGTTTCCCGGACCAGATTAGCTTAATCCAGGACTAGGCCTTAGTTTAATTAGGAAATATAACTAGTTTTAACAAACATGCCTTACTAAAAACATTACCTGTGTGCATTTTGAGGTAAAACAAAGGGCACTGGTGTATTTTAAGATATGCCAGTACAAGTTATTTTCAGTTTGGAGAGCTCTTAAAAGTGTTTAAGTCTAGGACTAGTCTAATCCCTGTCCGGGAAACCGCCCCTATATGACCCAGATTTACATTGGACAACAAGTGCAGGCCTAGCAGAGTCCCAAATAAAATAAATACTTAAGAATTTTATTGGATAAAAACAGCGTTTCACTTTCCAGTAAGTAATGCTAATCTTATTAAAAATCTGATACACAGGCTTGTTTGATAGTGCTATGAATATAACAATCTGATTGTTTTTTGTGGGTGATACTGCTCATGTACTTGTATTTCGTAATAATATTGTAATGTGCAGAGTCACAGGCAAAGGCGGCGAATCCAAATGCAGTACTGATTTAATTAAACATGAAACAAGATAATCCAAAGATACAAATAACAGGAAACCTCGAACAAAGACATGGAGACATTCAACTGACAAAAAACTGAGCAAAGACAGGATATTTAAACAAGACAAGAACCGAACAGAAACAATCAGTAACCATGGGAACAAAACGGCAGTGGCTGGAGTATGACTTACCCAGCAAGCAAAAACCAAAACGTTGAATTGATGGCTAACTATAGACCCAATATAGTCTGGCTATGAGTAGCCCACTTCTAAATAACCTTGAACTTGGTTACATGCCATTTTTGCCAAAATAACTTGAAGATGTATGATGTTCCAACATGTAAGCAAAGTCAGCAGGTGTTTAAGGTGTTTGCTTTCATTTGTTTTAAATGTATATGTATCGTCTATTCTTGGGCTATGGTAGACTTCTATTAGACATTCACTCACAGCCCAGATTTAGCCTTGTTTTAGCCAAAATTGCAACACCATGGGCTGGTTGGACCAGCTGGGCTTAGTCCTGGTGGTAATACTAGTCTGGAGATAAAATGTGTTTTACGTACAGTACATAGATTTTACACCATCTAGGCATAGCGCATGTCTGAGACTTAATCTTACGTCTAGTTAAGGGTAGGCATAAGTATAAAGTTTTGACTTGTTTCTATGGCAAAAATAGAAATGATTACAGTTAATTGACGAAACATGGCTTGTCTGATTGGGCTTTTACAGTGAGGAAACCGCACAAATAATATCTAATACTTAGATATTTAGAAGATAGAGAACTTATTAACAGCTTTGCTTTGTTATAAATCAGTCAAACTGTTAGAATTAATCAGTAAATGATTTCATTTTGTGCAAATAGGATAAGCTTTCATTTAGTTAACGTAAGTTGTGTTTGATGGGTCTGCACATGACGCACGCATCCTGAGGGAGAGCGCACCTGGTTGTAGTTTCAGATGGTGCAACAGGCGTATTTTTTTCTGCCAGACGTAGCTAAGGCCAATGTAGGGCTAACACCCAACTGTTTATGTCCAGCTGG
This sequence comes from Paramisgurnus dabryanus, assembly GCF_030506205.2. Classification (NCBI taxonomy): domain Eukaryota; kingdom Metazoa; phylum Chordata; class Actinopteri; order Cypriniformes; family Cobitidae; genus Paramisgurnus; species Paramisgurnus dabryanus. Next base: position 6,311,535 of record NC_133340.1, read on the forward strand.
TGCAACCGGGCCCATCACAACAAACAAGTGGGCGGAGCAACAAATTAACAAGAGAGAACAAGGCACACATAAACTGAGGAACAGGACATAATTATGTCAATCCTCAATAGATGTTTTTAGCAACAATAACATAAACAAATGCCGTTTGTAACCCAAACTTAACTTCCAGGAGTCCTTCTAAAGTAGATTTTTTTCTTATAACAAGCAAATAAATAACCAGTAAATTACTTTTGTTCAAATCCTAGCTAAAGCATATCAACTACTACACTTCACAACAGATCCTTAAGTTGCCAAAATCCGCACAGTGGTGATCCATGCTCACTGTTTCCTCTCGTCTTCCCTTTTGGAAACTGAAACAACAACTTTATTTTCCACAAGTTATCTGTTCCAAATGTCGGTTTAGTCACTAGCCAGACCTTTAAACAAGCACAGACTGCTTGTTAATTTGGGCCAGGCACGTAAACCACAGCAATGGGCATATTTTTTAAAGTGTAGCTTATATTCAGCCACAACAGGAGTTACAGTCAGAGTTTAAATAAGGATTGCGGTGATCTCATTACAACAATGCTTATGGCTCAATCCCAAAAGAAAACCACGCCAACACTGACAACACACGCAACACTTCCTGCTAGCTACGGATCAGAATAGTTTGAGGCAACGCTTTTCACCAGGAGTGTTCTTTTATCAAGTGAGAAAAGGCAAATGACTCCCTTAGCGCCATCCATTCAGAGGAAAGGAAAAGTTAATTGGCTCCTCCTTGGTCAATTGGGATTCATTTCAATTAACAAGGAAAGCAGCTGTTAATGTTGTGCCACAAAGAAAGTGGTCTTCTGTTTAATTGTTTGCAGCATGGCGACATGCGTGCACATTTTTCAAAAAGAGAGGGGGCCTTGGAGAAATACAACGGAGTGGATATTTTAATTGTCTCTCTTTTTCCATGTAACACGTCTTGCTTGTGAATTACACGTTCAGCATTTTAATGCGTTCCTGTTTCGCTCAGACTGTTTGATTTTAAGAGGCTGGCGTGCAAATCTTGGCCTGCAAAATTGCCTAGAATCAGCAACCACTAAGCAAAGCAATTTAAAACTAATGCACATTTCTTAGCATATTTGGCACTGTACCTTTACCTCATTTTACATTTGCACATATATTGCTCTTTTATCAGTTCTTTATTATGCTTTTATCAGGTTTGTGTTCTCTGCAAATAAAGCCCATTACCTTGGCATTGCTAGCGCTATGCTTAACCAGTTAAACTTTATAGGAACACATTTGATTATAATCAGTGGTGCTACATAAAGCAAGCATTACTGTTATGATTACTCATATTTTGCTCACTAAAAGATTTTTTTGTTGTGTAACTCGTCCTGCAATATTTGTGCTTTGATATCTCAGATTGTTTGGCTTATTGAAACGTGTTATTTATTAAAGTGGATGGATGACAAAATCCAAGATAAGCAAAATCCTATAGACTTAAATTATATGTGCATAGCCATAACTATTGTAGCTACTTGAAAATCAAATATATTGGGTTAGCTGTTTTGCTTTGAGTCACATTTGCACAACAACGCTTTCAAGCAAAAATTTTAAACTTTATGCGTTTTGAATGTTTGTTTACATGACAAAGGTGTTTTAGGGCCCTTAACAATACAAACTTTTGAAAATGGGTTTTAAAGTGCAAGTCTTTAAAAGAACTTTAACGACATAAGCAGGAATTGGAAAAAAAACATCATGTGCGTGCATAAACTGTATGTGTACAATACTTGACTATCTCGTGGCAATTTGTACTTATTTTAAGAGGTGGCTAACTCGGATTAATTCATATGACCACATTCATAAATTGTCTTTAAGATTTGACTTGACCCCTGTGACTAGGTTAGGGGTGGGGTTTTGTTATTGTTTTTTTTTTATGATAATCGTATGTTTTTGCATGATTAACTCATATAAATTTATACGAATAAGCCAACTCGTTAAATATTTACGAATTATTGTGATATCAGACTGAACAGCCATAACAAAAATGACTCAACAACAACACATCACCAACAAAGTTTACAAAGTTTAGCGGCTTTAAAGTCCAGGGTCACTTGTAGTATAAACCAACTTTATCGTCCGTCCATACAAAATCGCTTAAAGGGACACTTCACCGATTTGCATTAAGTTTTGTATTGTAAGAAACCCAGTCATGTTTTTGAATTGTGCATCATTCCCTCAGTTTCCCCTGAGAAGGGAGAAATACAGATTTCAGTGTTGCATTTCCTTCTTTCAATGATGTAAAAATCGTAATTTTGCATCATTGAAAGAAGGAAGTGCTTTATCTTTTGTCAAGGGTGTAAGACTACAAACACTCATTGCTCATTTTCCAAGGGGGGGCTATTGGTGTGACCCACTCACGCAACAGACCTATTATAGATCAGTGGGTGGGACTTAAGAAAATACATGAACATACCCGAAAAGAAACAATCAGCCGCCATCTTTATGCTAAGCTAAGCTAACAAACGATGTGGAGCGAGCCAGACTTCATGTTACAATAATAGCGGAAGGTAATCGATATGATATGGAAGAGGGTGATTTCTCAAGCACGATGCTCTAATCTGCTGTTTGTGGCTACCTTTATGAGCCACAATACAGCGAAGAGCTGCGGCGAGAAGCCTCGGGAGGAGGCCGCAGCCTTGGCTGCGTAGAAGAGCCCGGGGAGGACGCTTGGACAAACTAGTAGTGCCTGTACTCTCGCTGTGTGCCTTCTGTACAAATTTCTGGATACATATTTTAGAATCCTAATCTGGAAGCGACATTCAAAGCCTGCAGGGATAAACGGACGCCTGACTATAAGATGAGTGTTTCTATTTTCTTTCTATACAAACGTGTGGTTAGACTTTATTTTGATAGTCCACTTTAGACATTCTACTAACTATAAATAACTGTGCAACTACATGTCAACTAACTTTCAATAATTTGCAACTATACGTCAACTAACTGTCATTAGAGTATTAGTAGACTGTAAGGGTTGGGGTTAGGGAAGAGGTTTGGGTTAGTGGAATAAGTTGACATGCACATGCAAAGATACTTCTAGACAGTTGAATGTCTGTTGAGATATCATCGCAATCAAGTGTTAGTAGATATTAAGCAGACAGTTTACTAATTATCTAAAGATTGGTAGTTGATAAGTAGTTGATAAGTAGTTGCAAAGTTTCTTATAATCAGTAAAATGTCTAAAGTGGACTATCGAAATAAAGTGTTACCAAACGTGTTAATGTTGTGCCACAAAGAAAGTGGTCTTCTGTTTAATTGTTTGTAGCATGGTGACATGCGTGCACATTTTTCAAAAAGAGAGGGGGCCTTGGAGGAATACAACGGAGTGGATATTTTAATTGTCTCTCTTTTTCCATGTAACACGTCTTGCTTGTGAATTACACGTTCAGCATTTTAATGCGTTCCTGATTCGCTCAGACTGGGTACAGAAATATGACCTACAATATAGACGTGAAACCTGAACACACTAGCATACAGGTGAGCGGTGTTCTGGATTAGTGGGATTGGCTTGCAGAGCTGTGCATCGTGTTGCATTGTGGGAGTTGTAGTTTTCCATACAAATGCGCCCTAAAGTCACGTTCTGTCTTTTCTTGGTCGAATAGGCACCAAATTCTAAATTTTTTACATTTTGACTACAAATATGAGCCACTTTTAATAAAGATTAATGTTTCTACTGGTGAAATGTCCCTTTAATGTTTTGCTATCTTTATGGTATTAATTCATCGGTCTATAGAAGAAGTGCACAGGCGTGTAGTGTTTCATTACAAAGCAACATTGCCAACTGCTGGCCTGGCATGCATAACACAGCACTTTACGTTATTTTTGTGAATCCGTGTAAATGAATTTTTTTTTAACACAAAGTAAAAATGTTTCCTCTTTTTAGTACAATCCTTGTTGTGTAAACAAGTCCACAGTATAAACAAACAAACACCCTAACAATTACATAGCAATGCTTTTTGCACAAAACTACATAATGTTAACAACATAATGTCTAGCCAGCTTCATCTGTTTCTGTTGCAGAATGAGACAGCAAAGTTTTAAATACGATAAAAACAGGCCCTTGATCCCCCAAGTGATCACAGAGTGTTTGCTAAGTGCAGTCACCAAAGAGTCTACAGAAGCAGGAGGCTTTTAAACTCCTTTAGACTCGCTTCAAAACATTTCAGGGAAACATGCATTACTTCAGCATCTTATTTGGAAGCTGTGAAAACAAAGGTAAAGCCAAAAAGCTTTTTTAACCCAGTTCTCTGTTAAATTATCCACTTGTTATTTCCTTTTCTCATTTTGAATGCCTGCCACTGAAAGGCTTAAACTAATGTGAGACCTTAGACTAGAGAGACAATCAGACACAAGGCTAAGAATAGGCAAAAACACGCATTATATCATTTTATTAATGCTTGGTTGCTGTATGCATTTTTTTTAATTGGATAGTTATCTGATCGTAAGAAGATAAATGCTCTACAAGAAGCATTTAATCATTCAGTTCATTACATACACTTTAATCCTCAAAGATGGACGTACGTCAGCAAATGGATGTTTGTAGCACCCATGAGTCGGTGAAGAAAAGGGTAAAGTCGCACGGCACCACTTTCGTGTCCAAATGCTCTATCAAATGCCTTAAGCCAACAACATACAAAACTAATATACACACAGTGTGCTGTAAAATTATTAAAAAAATCACAATTCTAAGCTCCATGCTAAAATCCCAGACAATAAAAGAGTGATCCACCTTTTATCAAACATTTAAAATATTAGTGTCCACGATGCCGTGAGTCTGGGGAATGTAGTATAAACTGTGGGATAATAAAAACTGAACTTAGCGCTACTCCAGCCAAATATCAAAATCACCTTATGATTTACATCCGATATGCATATAGTATAATCTTTCAGGTGAATACATTTGGAGTTATTTTAGTAAATGTCCTTGCACTTCCAAGTTTCATAATGGTAAAAAACAGCGATCAGGAACCAACTTCTGACTTTAACCCCCCAAAAAGTCCATCCATTCTTCAAAAAAGTAATCCACATGGCTCCAAGGGGTTAATAAAGGGTCTTCTGCAGGTAATTGGTGTGATTTTGTATGAAACATATCCATATTTCAAACTTTATCAACTAAATAACTAGCTTCTGGTAACAATGCCATCTTGGACTCACGCCAAGAGTTGGTAATACAGTACAAATATTGCCATTTTTATAGTCATCTTGTTGCTTTTTATCTTTCCCTCTTCCCAAAAATAGGATAGTGGGTACAGAAATATGACCTACAGTATAGACGTGAAACCTGAAATAGGACAAACTTTCTAGGCAGAAGTGCAGAGTTTGCTTTTCTTAAGTTTGAAGTGAGATGTTTCCCCAAGACCCTTACAAACATAAATATCACCCAGGACCCAAGAGAAATGAAGCCGACAGTCAGGCACGGTGTTATTAACAACACTACATACACAAAGTTTCTGGTAACCTTTAAAACACACACACCTGTACATCTGTTGTCTTGTACACATGGAAACTTTTCTGTAGATGTTTAAATGTCATATTTCTCTGATGTGTTGAAAAATTGGTTTCATCAGATATGAATATATATTTTTGTGCTGTATTGCTATTTGATGGCCCTTAACGCAATTATCTCGGCACAGTGTTTTCTCTGCAATAAACAACTAATGTGTTCTGGAATTTGAGGAGTATTTTTCCCCAGATATAAATCAATATGCACACCTATATTTGTATGGGAAACATCTTTCAAATAATAACGACACTCCACTTACAAATTTTTTTTAGTTTTGCTTATGAGACACTCCACTGGGACTGTATTATCCCCAACAATCCAATTTTAAGCAATTGCACATATAGATTCAAAGACTACAATAATACACAACTCAAATGCATGTCGTTATACAGTATGGTGAAATGGCAGTGGTGGTGATTAAATAAGCACTCAATTACAAACCTTGCTTAACACATAACACAAAGCAAACAACTGAAAGCAACATATTTATACACTGTAAAAAAAATACTTTGCTGCCTTAAAATATTTTGTTGAATCAACTCAGATTTACAAGTCATTTCAACTTACTATTATTTATCTTAGAGATGAGTTGTTACAACTACAGGTGAGTTGTTATAACTTAAAAAATTCAGTTGACTTTTCTCAACTATATTTTATAAGTTGTGACAACTCATCTTTGTTGACAAGACTTGTAAATCTGAGTTGATTCAACAACAAAAAAATTTAAGGCAGCAAAGTATTTTTTACAGTGTACAAAAAAGAAAAAAACTGGTGGTCAGACAAACCGCGGAGCCATAATGTTTACATTTTTGGTATAGTTGAATAGTTAACAAATGGTTCACGTATACACTGTACAAACTATAAGTTAGATCTACTTAAACAAATTACTTCAATCGGTAATCATTTTTTATAGGAATAGTTCCCCAAAAATTAAAATGCTGTCATCATTTACTCACCCTCATTATTGTTACAAACCTGTATAAAGATTTTGTAGAAAGATATTTTGAGGAATGTTTGTAAACAAATCAATCATGAACCCCATTCACTTCCATAGGAAAAATAATACAATGGAAGTGAATGGGGCTCATGAATGGTTTGAATATCTTCCTTTGTGTTGATCAGAATAAAGAAATTTATAAAGGTTTGTAACAACATGAGAGTGAGTAAATTATGACAGAACTTAAATTTTTGGTTGAACTATCCCTTTAATAAAGTGAAAAAATAAGGTGAAAAATTACTTCAATTGCACACTAAAAACATAAATTGCGTCACGCATCATTCGTCTTCCTTTTACAACATGTTATTGGTTGGTTTTTATAGGGTATGTTGTAAAGACATCACTTGAGTTATATATTTATGACAAAAATGTCAGATTTTTATTAAAAGAGGCACTTTAAACATCCAAAAAAAGAGTAACCAACGTATTTCCGATCCTGTGGGCGTAACTTATCAAACAAGCTAACGGCTAATGACCATTGTTGTGCATGTAATAACTGGACTGACTTTTGTCACACATATTTGCTTTTTATTGTGAACAGTAATGGTTTTATGGATAAATATATTGATACAAACCTATCCACATAAATCTGTCTGTGTAAAAACAACAGCCTCTTCACACCTGCAGTGAATTCAAACAATTCGAGTTAATTTGACCCAGCATTTTTGATGCGTCGCAGGCGGGGTGCATTCATTTGACTGTCAGTGAAAACAACTCAAAACTACGCAAGAAACTACCCAAGACTGAGAATATAACTCAATGAAATGACCCAAAAGGCTCAACCCAGTGTATAGGTAGATAAAATAACCCAGCATTTTATAGAGTGTGGTAACACCTTAACATTTTCAGTCTTTCGACTTAAATTTTTCACTTATAGGCAGGGTGCATGATCTCTGAAACCCAATGTTGACATTGGAAAAACCAAAACAAACACGCCCCTACCCCAACAGAATCTGGACCTTCTTTTGATAGACCTGCCACACACATACTTACGCCCCTTACTGCTGATTGGCCAGAAGTGTGTTTTGGTACTCAGCCTGACTCTGTTGTCCAAAGTATTGTTCATGCACCCCGCCTTTAAAGTTGGAACAATTTAGTTGAAAATAATGTAGGTGTTACCAATTGAAGTCATTTTTAAGTTAATCCAACTTTTACTTTTTACAGTGTAGTAGTAATACTTTATAGTTCCTATAAAGGAAATGCGTTCCTGTAGCTCAGTTTGTAGAGCGTTGCATTGCAACAGCGCAAAAATCAATGGGTTCGATTCCAAGGTAACACATATTGATGAACTGTATAGCTTGAATGCACTGGAAGTCACTTTGGAAAAAAATTGCATTTTTATAGATGAAGTTTTTTCTGCATACACTGTTAAACCTTTTTGCTGCCTTAAATTATATAATAATACTTATTGCGATTACATGTTAATTTTATTTGAAGATGTAAAATTTCAATCTATAATTAAATGATGTAGATTTAACAAAATAATTTTTCAATGTATATAGATAAAGAGCACCTATTGTCCAATTCACGTTTTTATATTTCCTTTGGTATTAGTACATTTTAGCGATATGCAAAAGGTACAACCTTAAAGTAAAAAATGACGCGCGTTATCGTTTCCAATGTAAATGTCTTTACTTGGGCTACAACAAACACATGGATTGAAGCCAACAGTTTCCTTCATAGGATTGGTGATGTAGTAAAGATGGACATTATCATAATTCTTACCGCTTTGACTGACAGCCTGTAAGTTAACTCCTGTTAGCATTGCATTGTGATCGAATCTTTCAAACATGGTAAGGAGTGTAACATTTCCGGCTGACGTCAGACATATTCGGGCCAATTACAACATACAGATTAGCTGGCCAATCAGGGACAGGGAGTATGTGGAAAATGTGTTTTTCAAAAACAACCTGAACACATTGTATTATACCAAATACACAAAATAACGTTGTTGTTTTTTTAGCAATGAGAATGGTAAATTGGCTGTACAAGTAATTTCAACTTGACTAATTATAAGTTGCATTAAAATTGTAAGTTGAAATTGCTTATTTTGATGAGTTAATGTAATGAAAATTATTTCTTTTAAATGAATTTTTTGTCCTCGGGCTCAGGATTTTTTATTGTTTTTTTACGATTATCATACGTTTTTACACGATTAACTTCATACGAATTTATTAGAATTAGCCAACTTTTAAAATACAGTATGTATGAATTCTCGTGAGACCAGGCTGGGTTGACACATTCAATTAGTTTTGTCTTGCTGTTGTTGGGGATACGACTGTTTTCTTGTGTCAAATCGATCAGGTTATTTGTCCAGGGAGAAGTATACTCCTCATCATAAACTGAAAGCTCTTTTTAGCTAAATCAATTCTAATCTTAGCTTACGGGGATCACAGCTAGAACTAATACTTCCAGCAATTAAGATAAAAACTAATTTGGGGAGCATCATATTAAAGCAGGCAAAAAAGCCAACTCATCTTCTGCAATAGCTCCTACTCGACAAAATCCAAACTTAAAACAGCTAGTCTCCCGTGAGACTTAGATGCACAGCACTTCGAAAGCAAGCAAAGAGTGAAATTGATTACGGTGAGCACGGGTTGATTGACAGATGTCATGAAAATAGATTGCATTTGCAGTCAGCACCGAACATCCATCACCATTACCCAGTTATGTATATATAGCATGAGACACAGGGTCGCGTAAGCCCTGCCAATACTTAAAGTCAGCGTTTCAAGCACAATAAATCAGCCCGAACCATACATCTCTGAGTCAGGGCACGATATTATATCAGAAGACTGCTGACAGTCTTGTTACATGTACTAATCCAAGGTTGCTAAGGTCTTTACGATTTTCATAAATTGGAGGAGCATTTTCTCCACTTATTTTTTTTAGTAATTTACTAATAGTTAGTAAAATGTCTAAAGTGGACTATCGAAATAAACTGTAACCATAATTTTTCTTTTCTTGAATTATGACAAATTTAAGAAATGGTTGTATGTTTCCCTGTCAAAAAAAAAAAAAAAAAAAATCTATATATATATATATATATATATATATATATATATATATATATATATATATATATATATATATATATATATATATATATATATATATATACTGTATATATGGAGTACCAACTACTAAAGAAGCTTCTTAAAAAAAGATAAAGCATTTCTATTTACATTGAAATTGAGAATACACTTTGACTTCCAACTAAGGAAGTATTAATTAAAGGATTAGTCCATTTTCCATTTTCTTAAAAAACAAAAATCCACATAATTTACTCACCACCATGTCATCCAAAATGTTGATGTCTTTCTTCTTCAGTCGAGAAGAAATTATGTTTTTTGAGGAATGTTTTTTTTTTTTGAGGAATTTTTCTCATTTTAATGGACTTTAATGGAACCCAACACTTAACACTTAACTCAACACTTAATAGTTTTTTCAACAGAGTTTCAAAGGGTGGTAAATGATCCCAAACGAGGCATAAGGGTCTTATTTAGCAAAACAATTGTCATTTTTGACAAGAAAAATAAAAAATATGCACTTTTAAACCACAACTTTTCGTCTATCTCCGGTCCTGAAAAGCACCAGCGCGACCTCACGTAAATACATAGTGACGTAGTAAGGTCACGTGTTACATATATGAAATGCACATTTGCGGACCATTTTAAACAATGAACTGACACAAAGACATTAATTAGTATCATTCGACATACAGCAACACTGGAACGGTCCTCTTTCTCCACACTTGTAAACACTGGGGCGTAGTTTCGGATTCGTCCTCTGTGACCTCTTGACGTCATGACGTATTGCGTGAGGTCGCGCTGGCGCATCACAGGACCGGAGGTAGACGAGAAGTTGTGGTTTAAAAGTGCATATTTTTATTTTTCTTGTCAAACATGACAATCGTTTCGCTAGATAAGACCCTTATGCCTTGTTTGGTATCGTTTAGAGTCCTTTGAAACTCCTTTGAAAAAAACTGTTAAGTGTTGCGTTAAGTGTTAAGTGTTGGGTTCCATTAAAATGAGAAAATTCTTTAAATGTTTTCCTAAAAAAAAAAAAAAATTCTTCTCAACTGAACAAAGAAAGACATCAACATTTTGGATGACATGGTGGTGAATAAATTATCTGGATTTTTTTTAAGGTCGCAAATGTGATAGAAATTCTACCTGAAATAACATTTGAATTGTTTTTAATGTAGTTAAGTTTAGTTTTTATTTAAATATTCTATATTGATTTTTTCTATGTTTGCAGTATGTTATACACACAACACATAGGGTATTCCCAAGGGTGGGTGGAGGTGGATTTCTATCTTTTATGCAAATAACAGCCTCCAAAGTTTATATGCAAATGTCATGCATACAGTGGGATTACCTGCATCTGTGGTTTAAAAATATAAAGCATGTCCCCTGCTATGCTCCCCCTACTGAATCACAGCCATTTTCACCATTGGATATTCCAGATGCCCTACATGTGATGGACAAATGCACAATTCATGTGTTTTGAATGTCATTGAATAGCAGTTCTGTGAATTTCTTATAGTGTATCTCCAAATTATATCCAACTACTCATTTAGCAGACGTAGATTATTACAGCGACACACATGTTGAACTTATTTTACACTACTCTCTTCAATGTTCAGACTGTGCTTTCACAGTTCTCTGCCAATTACTGAGCACAAGCTTGGCTAAAGAGTCAAGTTGACCTAAAACCTTGCCCTTCTCCTGGTTGTCTGCACTAAGACCGGGTGCAGACAGGCCTGGCCCAGTATGTGGGTATGGGACCCTTCTGCCAGCCAAATTACGGTCCAGCAATGCCTCGGTCAAATCCAAATGTCAGCTATTCACTGGCTCATAAAGAGAAGAAGAGTTAAATGTCAAGTAATGCCTTTTAAACTAATTGCCTGCAGTGTTTCTTCTCTAGCTGATTAGCGGAAGGGTTTAGCTTTTAGCCAGATGCTAGCCGTTCACCAGAATAATGGCCTTTAACCGTGTTTAACCGTCTACAGGTATGACCAAATCAGCATTGCGTTAAAAAAATAAATAATGAAGGTGAGCTTTGGTCTATGGGGTGAGTTATATATTTTAACAAGGCAGTTTATGAACTCAGTTAGTCAGGGTTATAAAATGTTCAAGTTTCTTAATATGGTAACAATGGAGATTTTAATGAGCTGTTTATGCACATAAGGGCTTTGGGCTACTTTAATAGATATCGAAACACTGCAAAGTACTGTAACCTACCTGTTTAAATAAGAAGCATTTCAATAGTGCTAAAAGCACTGAAAGCATTTCTTTCTGTCATGTGTTGTCATTTATCAGTTAGCATGACAAAAACAGATAATAGAAAATTATTTTATATTCATAGATAACACATAGGGCCCTATCTTGCACCCAGCGCAATTGACTTTGTCAGTGACGCATGTATCATTCGTATTTTGCACCGGCACACAGCGGGTTTTTCCCTCCACAGACGCACGTCGGCAAACTAGGGAATGAAATTGCGCTCCCTGGGCGCTTCAGTGCAAAAAAGGAGGCGTGTTCTGGCGCAAACCATCCCTGATGCTATTTTGCAGTTTCAAAAAACAAGTGCGCCACTGACCAGAAAAAACTAGTCTAAAGTCAGTGGCGCGTATCTACACAGATGCAACAATTATTTTTGCAAATCATAAATTGTTACAATAAAAAATATTAACACATGAGATAAGGGAAATCATTGTGGTGAGCATTGTGGTGATAGTTTTTATTTATTTTGTGCGGCTGTGTAAAAAAATATCATGCAAATAACGATTAAAATATTTTCATATGTTTGTTGTGTAGCTGTATTACGTTTATTTTATGTAAATAATAATTAAAATGTTTTCATAAGAAACCTTAATGTATGTGAACTTGATTTGTAAGTGTACTTTGGGGTTGGACTGCTTGCGTTTCTTGGCTTTCAGCGGTGAGGGTGGACACAGCAATGTCCTCTGCTGGCGTCTGTGTAGAGGCAGATCCATCTCCCGTTACACGGCGTGCCCAATTTATGCTGGCGAGCTTGGGATTCCCCCGTCTCCTGACATCATTGTAGCGCTTGCGGCGCAACGTCCTGGGGATGCCAGCTGATGAGACAATTGTGGCTATTTCCTCTCACGCCTATTTAACCGACGCTGATTTGGGCGGATATCCCCATACAAAACAACTTTTCTGTCTTTGACTGCTCTTACAAGAACGTCGCTCTCCTCGGCTGTGAACCGCTCCTGGCGTGCGCCTGGTAAATCCGTCATAATAATAGCAACCCGCCATGGAACTTGCGCACTTGCGTTTAAAGGGAATGTTGGATGACGTTCTGAATGGTTTATTTGACGTTACGCCCAAACCACACCTATGAATAATGAACCTACTTCAGACCAACCCCTTATTGATTTGCGCCTGGCGCAAGAGTTATTTCTCCCGCTGGGGAAATAGCAACAGCGCTCAAGATCCGCCCACAAAGTCACTTGCGCTTTGCGCTTCGCACTTGCGTTTCAGATCGTTAAAATAGGGCCCATAGATGTACACAATTTAGATCTATCAAAATCATAGAATGCAAAAATTGACCATATGTCTTTAACATGGCATATGAAATGTGATGATATGATATAGTCATAAATTAAGTAGGAGCAAATTAAACCAGACAGGTTTGGTGCAGAATATACTCTGTCTACGTTGGTTTTCTGAATTATTCAAGTAATTTAGTGAATTGATGTCTAGTTAGTGTCGTTTGTAGCTTGAAATTGGATGTGCTTTCATCTTTACATCCATTTCAACTGTTTCACTTAGAAGACGTAAATTCAATACATAACACCAAAAGCGACGTTTATGTGGGGATGGGGGGAGAACCCCCCCCACAATAATTAAAACTAGCAATTACAACCCTCAATATTTGTACAGTTTAATGATTAATCTAATCATGTACACTTGACACTTCAACCCCCCCATGTTCAAACCAAATATACACCCTGTACTGTGAAAAAGAGGACCAAAGTAGCATTCACATCATTTCATTTGACACTTTTTGACACTTTAGTCAGTTTTCATTAATTTCTAAAAGATTTTTTGTTAATCAGAGTCATTCAATGTAATGAAAAGACCCAGAATTCTTAGCAGCAGAGTCATTAAAATGTACAATGCTTCAAAAAGGGGCGGCTTGGGACATTAGATGGTTTTCTGTGAATCATGGAGAATTATCAAAACATCAAAGCATATGACATTTCCGTTGACAGCTCGGAGTTTTGACTCATATCCTGTAATTCACAGCAGCATTCCATTGCAGATGACAGTGGGAAAAATGACTAATTAGTCATGTCACAACTCCAGATTCACAGACTGTCTGTTTACCGTTCGGCACAGAAGGAGACTGGATAGCATTTTGGATGCAGCTAGAATAATTATCTCTTCATGAGTTCAGTGGCTAATTAAATACAGAATCATTTATCTCATGGTTCAGAAGCCCAGCCTGAATGGAGATCTAATTTTAGAAAGATGATTTTCGACCAAACCCTCCACAAAAACCATATTTCTGTGAATCGTGACTCACAAATTTGCTTTGACAGTGAAAATATGTATCAAATACAAATATAATCATTCTCTTTGGTATTTAAAATGATTAAATAGCCTGAACTATATCATCTTAGCACTTCTGCTTTTGTTTAGGGGTGGAATGAAAAGTGATTACATGCATATAGATATAATACAGAAAGAGAGACCACTGTGGATTCGGAGCGTAAATTGTGAGGATGGTAAATGTGAGAGTGTTAGACGCCAAATGTGTTTGGGTAACTTTTGTTAGTTGTACTGTTTCTTTAAAGGGGACATATCATGAAAATTCTTTTTATGTTTAAGTGCTATAATTGGGTCCCCGGTGCTTCTATTAACTTAGAAAATGTGTAAAAGATCAACCCAGTAACTTAGTTTTGATAAACCATGTGAAAAATAGGTCATTGAAATGTGGCTCCCCTTGTGATGTCAGAAGGGGATAATATAATTTGCATTTCAAAGGACACATCCAAAAAACGGCATATTTTTGCTCACACCTACAAAGTGACAATTTTAACGTTATAATAAATTATCTACATGGCATTTTGAGCTAAAACTTCACATACGTACTCTGGGGACACCAAAGATTTATTTGACAAGTCTTGTGAAATGTGTCCTTTAAAGTCTGGGACACATGGGAAAATTTTTACATTTTAAAGGGCACATATTATGCAAAATCTACTTTTACAAGGCGTTTGGACATAAATGTGTGTTGGCAGTGTGTTTTAATCCTTATTAAACCAAGACTCATTAGACATGCTCTTTTGATTCTCTTGTTGATGTGACATCACACTGATAAAGCCCCGCCCAAGGCCGCTAACTGACTAATTAATTTCACCCAAAAGATTTTCTATGTGTTTGTAAGCACATTGTAGTGCTAAATATACCATTGTGTCAGATTCACATAAATCATAATTTTTAACCAAAACTGCTTAAAGGGGTCATAAATCTGACTTTTTCCATGTTTAAGTGCTATGATTTGGTCCCCAGTGCTTCTTTTAACCTAGAAATGTGAAAAAAATCAACCCAGTAACTTAGTTTTGGTAAACCATTCTCTGCACGAATGTAAAAAATTAGGTTGTTGAAATTTGGCTCTCTTTATGATGTCATAAGGAGCTCTTATTATAATAATACCACCCCTTAATCTGCACTATCCAACCACAGCACTGCCATTTAGTGCAGAGAGAAAAAGAGAAAGAGAAAATAATTCAAAGCACAATTGAGTTTCAATTTCAACAAACCACCATCATTGTGATCAGTGTTTGCACTTCATCAGCTCATTTGCACGTTAAAGGACACACCCAAAACGGCACATTTTTGCACACACTTGGCAATTTTAACATGCTATAATAAATTATTTGTATGGTATTTCGAGCTAAAACTTTTACATATGTGCTCTTGGGACACCAAAGATTTATTTGACATCTTAAAAAAGTCTTGTGACATGGCCCCTTTAATGTCTGTTGGTAAAGGAGTGATGATCTGAAGTTTAATTTGCATTTAAAGGTATACACACCAACAAACAGTGCTTTTTTGCTTGGGGCATTTTGGACATGCTATAAAAAATGATCTGTGGGGTATTTTGTGCTGAAACTTCACAGACACATTCTAGGTACACCTCACTTATATTACATCTTGTAAAAATGGGCACAATGTGCCTTTTAACTGATTCAGTGGGAGTGCACAGATATGAGGACAGTTTCAAATGATCTCTAACATTGTAATCTTCTTAAATCACACTAGACCACGAGACCACTGGTGACTGATGTGGTGATTTCACAGTGAAATGAAAATTCACAAGAAGTATAAATAAAAACCCGACGGCTAGCCTATGGCAAGGTCCTACGCAGAGGTATAATGGACCCTTAACGCTGTCCCTGCAGTTTAATAGTAATAAGACATACAGATGTATTTTGATCACCAGTATGTTTCCTGTAAACAACACGTTCTTTGCATACCTCAGCCGGCCACTATCATTTCTGACAGGAATGACATTAGACATTTATCTACCACACAAGTATGAACTGAAGAATATACACTTTCAAAATGTTCAGTAAAATGAGACAGAAATATTATAGTCTCTAAATATCTAAAAATCGAACGCACCAAATTCCTCTGTCACACACTTTGAAACTCACAAAATGTAGACTCAAAATCAAACTCGTAGAGGAGAAATTAAGCAAAGAACAGATTCGTGAGTCAGTCGCTACATGCATCAAAGCTGACAAAGAAAAACTCTTTTGAGCTTTGTTTGAGATTTCCAACTACAAGTGGGCGAACTGTGAAAATTAGCAAGCTTCAAGGCAAGACGTCAGTCATGAAATCTGATTATACTGTGGTCCACTGTTCATATGAAGAACAGAGCAATTCCAGGAATAGAAAACCGCTTCTTTAAACAAGAACTTGAGCTTTTGAACATGCCCATGTCGAGACTTTTCTTTTATTCATTCTTCTAAGGCTGTTTTAACATTGTAATGGAAATGACATTAAAGAAATATAGAAAAGACAAGACTGAGGGGAAAAATCATTACACACAAAACTGAAATAGGAATATAAGTGTATCACATGCATTAACATATACTCTACAATGGAAATCTAAGTGGCTCGACAAATACGTCTTCAGGCAAATTAACTTAGAAGACTGGCGGGTCGGCCAGTTGAACAATTTTAATAATGGAAAAATACTACGGGACTCAAAGGGTACAATTAACTGTGTGGTACCATCATTTATTAAAATATCTTCTTTTGTGTTCATCAAAATAAAGAAACTCCTACAGGTATGGAACGGCATAATTTACCTGCAGGAGTTTCTTTATTTTGATGAACACAAAAGAAGATATTTGCTTTTGGGTGAAGCACTGTTAGTTCTTTCTCTGCTGAGTCTGACAGTATACGGATATTTCTTTATTTCAAAGCTTGCTGCTTTTTGCTTTGATGAAGATGGAAAGTTTTTTATATGGTAAAGAATTTTGCTATAAGAAATTTTATGTTGCATCCTGTGCACTTCAGGCTCAAGCCGGAGCATTGAAGAAATGTTTTTTAAACATTTAAAGTGAAAAATCCAGTCAGATACAGTATCAATGGCAACATATTTGCAGAAAAAAAATGTCCTTGTGAACCATTAACTTCAGCAACATATTTTAATGTAGATCTAGTTTCTTTCAAGCTGACTTCAACGTTTAAGTGCACAATATTGTAGCATACCTGCTGTAATTTAAAATATAGGTTAAAGGGGTCATATTATGAGATTTTTTTTAAGATGTAAATTAAGTCTTTGTTGTCCCCATAGTGCGTATGTGAAGTTTTAACTCAAAATACCTCACAGATAATTCATTATAGCATTTTAAAAATAACACTTCTTAGATCTGGGTAGAAATGTGCCAAATTTGGGTGTGTCCTTTAAAATGCAAATGAGCTGCTGAAATGCAAACATTGATTTGAATGATGGTGGTTTGTTGAAATTGAAACTTAATTGTGCAGTCAATTATTCTCTCTCTCTCTCTCTCTCTCTCTCTCTCTCTCTCTCTCTCTCTCTCTCTCTCTCTCTCTCTCTCTCTCTCTCTCTCTCTCTCTCTCTCTCTCTCTCTCTCTCTCTGCACTAAATGGCAGGGCTGTGATTGAATAGTTAAGGAGATTAAGGGGTGGTATTATTGTAATTGGACTTGCTACCTACGTCACAAAACAGAATTCTGAACAACCTAATTTTCACATGCTGTTTTCTAGGTTGATAGAAGCACTTGGGACCCAATTATAGCACTCAAACATGACTTTCACGCTATGACCCATTTAAGCGATATTTTTAAATCTGAAATGCTAAACTCTTTCCCCACCAGCATTTAAAAAAGTACATTTTGCTTTTTTATGAGTTTGAGTAAAGTTTAATGCCTTACAAAAAAAGTTTCATCCTACCATTATTTATTCTTTTTTATCAGCTCTCAAATATGGGTAGGTTTCTTAAAAAATACCAAATTTTGAGCAAAAAGCTGAGATAATTTGATTTTTGTGAAGGTCTTTGGATAGAGATCAGATTCAGAGCGATCCACAAAACATACACAGTTTAAACTGTTTGCCCTTAGGGAATACATCCGGGTTTCATAAGTTGGGTAAGAGTGCCACCTGATGGATAATAGTGGAAACACTGATTGCCGGAAAAACTCAACTTAACTTGTGAATGGTGGGGATAGCATTAACTTTTGCCTCCCTATTACCATCTCTGTTTGAAATATTAAATTTTAAGTGGCTAGTGTAGTTATTTTCTAAAGATTTTCTTGAGCATTAAATGTACATTATGAGTTTTTTTTAGCAGCATGTGAGATTGATAATTGCCACCAACCTCAATTTAGAAATGAGGTTAGCAATGAGAAGCTACGGTAGCTGCCACAGGACCAACATGCTGTCTTCTTAAACTACGTACCCTACAGGGCTACTGTAGAAACATGACGGCAACTTCTATGTAATGCTGCGTTTACACCAACCGCGTTTCAGACGTCAAAATCGCGTCTGCCGCGCCTAGTTTGCCGCTTGAACAGTTTGAATGCATTCGCGCGTGTAGAGCGAAGTAGACGCGCGTCATAGACAAAATCCGCTTCTTGTGGGAGGGGCAAGTGCTATGCGGTTGTCTGTTTGCAAGATGAATGATGTCGATTGTGCATTTATCGAGAGAGTTACCGGTTTGTATTTGGTAACCTTACTATAGGGGAAAATAAATGGCGCGGGTCGATAACAGTCACGTGACTCAAAAGTGAAAATGCACAAAAAAAGCACAATTCGGTGTACCGCGCACAACGCTCAATTCGCGCCTTTAGCATGAACAAGACACGCGAATGAGGCGGAAACGCATCTTCCGCGCTGCACCAAATGCCTCATCCGTGCCACGGGACCTCCAGACGCGCGTCAACGCGTCTTCACATTGACTTAACATTGAAATCACTCGCGCTTCACACCTAATGCTGCGTTGGTGTAAACGCAGCATTAGGAGACCCACTATGTATGTAGATAAAAACGGCTCATTTAAAGGTATTATAAACAATACAGTTTATAATGTAACACCACTGATAAAAGAGTTGTGTATATTATTTAGCATTTTGTCAAGAAATCCTTTTAGAAGTTAGACATTTAAGTCAAATAAACTCACAAATTCCCGACATTTTAAATGATAAATATTTATTATGAATTATTATAATATTATGAATTGTGAATGTAAGAAAATAAGGAGACTTTTTAATTTTTTATGTATTTACTTTATAACTGATTTTTGCTTATGTTTAACAAAAAGTTACAGATTTCAGTTTGAAAAACTGCAGTACATGCAGAAAGTCTGAGTTCTTATGTCATTTGCAGCTGAAAAAACAGGTAAGTTCTCCACTGTACTTTCAGCAGTGAGAATATATGTTGCAACAGTGATGATGAAACAGCCTCTCATCGCCCATCTGAGTCCCAAAGGAGATGCTGCCAAAATAACAAACTAGTGGGGAAGACAGAGTCTGGATCTCTAAAATACAAGAAACAGAATAACAGAAATAAAACACTAGTCACAGTTTCTCTGTATGGGTCTTAGTAAAGGTAGATGCCATATTAAATTTGATGTGAACATAAACAACGCTAGTGTCTTATGTTATGTCTTACATTTACAATCCATGCCGTCCATTGTTTCATATTTTTAAAAGTGTTATCAGCTGAACGTCGACATATACAGTAATAAAACCAGTGGTGGAGCTAGACTTTTAAAACAGGGGTGGCAAAGGGGTGGCAAGGTATTATTCTGGGGGGTCAATATACAAAGTGTTCAATTACACTAAAAATAAATTATTTTCCACAAAATGTATATAGATTAAATTAAAGTTGTTTATTTTCCAAAATGTACACAATTATAGCCTATATGTATTAAGTATACAGCAAAAATAGATCAACTGGGATCTGTTTGGCCCTGATCTGCACCTGACTTTTGTTTCTTTAGAAAGAAGTTGGTAATATCGCTTTTTCTCTTCATTCTGCTGTCCCTATACAAAGGAAAACTTGGTTACACACCTCATGAAGAAACCAAAATTTAATTGGCTTGTTTTTTATTTACCATAAGTACACCGTTACTAATAATACAAATACTAAAGTAATTCATTACGACAAAATCTGAGTATATTGAGGTCTAGCCTATTTGACAACCAGTGTTGTAATGTAACGAAGTAAAAATACTTCGTTACTGTACTTAAGTAGAAATTTCACGTATCTGTTCTTTACTTCGCTATTTAAATTTATGTCAACTTTCACTTTTACTCCACTACATTTTCTAGATAAAATGTATACTTTTACTCCGATACATTTCCACTAAGCATATTCGTTACTCGTTACTACAAAATAAAATCAGAGGAAATATGTGCGACCTCAATAAGGGAGTTTTTGGCAAATCAGTGCTTCTAGATTGCATTACGCACGCTCCGCACACTCTATTTCACGCACACTCTATTTTAGCGTAGTGTTGCCAAAGGATGAGGAAGCACAACTGTAACTGCAATGAAAGCACCTACTGGAGGACCTCCCGTGTCGAACCCCGACGATGAACAGGGTGAGAAAGCTAACGTTATACACCCATGGCCGTATTTGTAAGAAATGTTTGTGTACTTTGGAATTAAAGATTCCCGATTACCGAATAAAGCGCGTCTTATGCCTACCGAAAATCACTTACATTTTGTCATTTAAAAACTCCCCGTCCAACCTGAAGAATCACATCAAAGTACGTTAAAATAATAGTTATTATGTAAAGCCACAATGTCAATGTGATTCAACATTAGTTATCATAAGCCGTATCAGATAATTATCTGTCTAATGTGATGGTTTAATAAACGTCAACGTTAACATAACACCGCTGATTTTATTTAATTCATTTATAGCATAACTGCCGGCCGAATATTCCCTCCGGTAGGCTAATGTTAGACTGAGAAATTTTTATTAAAAACTGCTAAGTAAATCAGTGGCGGGTTAGAAAGAAAGTGTTAAGGACTGTATTCACGTCTTCAAAAGCATCATACGTTTTGTCAAACTTGAGATTTCCTTTTATGTTAATTAACTCAAATCTCAGTGGTTATAGGATAATGTTGTGCTAATGTTTTTGAATGTACGCTTGCATTGTTGATCAAAGTCACAGTGCTTTCATTGCCACACAACGAGTTGGCATTTTTTCTAGCTAACTTAAAGGAGTACTCCACTTTTTTCAAAAATATGCTCATGTTTTGAAAGAAATAAGTTATTATTTATTTTTCATTTTTACCTGAAGTTCATACAAAAGTGAAAGTTCTGCTGTTTTCTTTGATGTCAGCTCTAAAAATATGCTGTTTGCTCTTTGAATTTAAGAGAATTGTGCCTGAAAAGTCCTGGAAAAACTGATTTTTATTTGATGATTGAGATTAAGAAGATAATGGGAACCCTGAATATGCTTTACTATAAGAAAGCCACAATAAAGTTCACAATCAAAGTTCTAACCGCTTGCTTTAAAAAAAAAAAACTTTTTACTTTTACTTCAAATACTTAAGTACATTAAATATCAGAAAACTACTTTTGATACTTAAGTACAGTATATATCAGATACTTTAAGACTTTTACTTGAGTAATATTTTAAAAGACAACTTTCACTTCTACCAAAGTCTTTTTCTAGTACAATACTTGTACTTTTACTCAAGTATTGCTTTCTAGTACTTTATACAACACTGTTGACAACACAAGGAAAATTGCTTAAAGACGTCTAGACATGTTATGTTAAGGGAGAAGGGATTAATTTAATGATTATATAATTTAATCATTAATTTAATGATGTAAATAGACTTCTGTCCCTCACATTAAGCTATGGAATGGCTTCAGATGACTTTGTGAAATTATAATCCAACCCTCTCAGACCCAAGTCACCCAAACTGATGTGAAAAAAGCGGGAGGCGCCGAAAAGCGCGATGTTTACATCCCTGTAATATGTCCACGGTGGTTTTATTAAGTTCAATATGCTGCATTACACGTGCCAATATTAACAAGCCTACCTAATGTCTGTGATTGTTGCTGAACATTTGCTAACGACATGTTTTGTATTGTTTTAAGCATCTTCACGCAGGCGTGACAGTATTAGTAAGTTTCACAAGACTAGTAAGGCTCATTGAAGTATTAATGCTAAGCACTACAGTGCAACGTCTCCCTTACTCGCCGTTAAAACAGTACTTTGTTTAATTTAATACCAATAAAAGCCGTACATACCAGCAAAACGCTCTTCATCGATCCTGTGTGTGCTGCCGCGTTATGTTTTGCACGAAGGAGCTGCGTGTCAGCTTAACCAATAGGCTTGTTCGACTTCATGCGGCGCCGGATTACATCAAAGTACCGCGAGAGCGATTCGCGAAATCATACAGAGGAGTTTGCTGTTAAGTCGCTCTCGTGGAGCTTTGACGTCACCGGCTGTCGGTTCTTGCGGCGCCGCATGAAGTCGAACAAGCCTAATGAAAAGTGTAGCAGCAACAGCTGCGCATTCACGTCCGCTGGGAGATTTGAGAAATGTTCGTAAAAATCAAACAGTGTAATGTTTTCAGCGGGGTGGCAACAGGGGTGGCAAGGACTTCGTCTGGGGTGGCAATTGCCACCCCAATTAGCCCTCTGGCTCCGCCACTGAATAAAACCCAACAGAATGAGTAGCCTCCTTTTCGTTCACGTGACGTTAACCCTGAGTGAGGTTTACATGACTTTTATAACAGAGATGATAAAGCCTGCAAATCTGCGACAAGGCACCAAAACCCTCGAGCTAGCTAAGCTGGATAAAAAACCAAACACATATAGAGTTCAGACAAGACACGGTCAGCTAAGAGGCAGTTACAAGTTTTGAGGTCTGAAGAAGGATTTGCATGTGTACGCTGCGTGTAAGTCTTGTGTCCAGTGGAGAAAAGTCTGCCTCGGCTGTTTGACATGCAGGTCACTGGTCTCGAAACTCCGCAGAGAGGCAGCCACAAAGCTTGTCCTTCTGCACAAAGCTAAGGGATTGAGTCTGTGTCCTCCTCTCTGACATCTTACTGAGTCACCTCCATCCCTCAAAGCTCTAATGCTTCAAATGGCCCTCTGAAGGGGTGGGAGGAAGGACAGATTGCTGTTTTTCTCCTCTTTGGGGCAAATCCGTCAGCCTACACTGAGACTCCTCCTTTGTGTAAAATTAAAGGAAACAGAAAAATCTCTCACTCCTACCATTGAATATTCTCCATGAGTTTTCCTGTCTTTAGATTCACAGATAAAAGGCAAAAGGTTTGGTCAACTTTATGTTGCAGCTTATTCTGGACAAGAATCGACCACTACAGGAAGAGACCATCAGGGTCAGCTGTCTGAGAGGATTCAATGACAGCTTTTTTATTAGATATTGTAACAGTGTTACATAAGTGGTGATCTTGTAAGCAAAAACTACAGCTGCATACACATCATTTAAAAGATTGTTAAAATGAAAAATGACTTTATATTGACAATGCTTTCTTTCTTGTTTGCTATCTGTCAACATAACAGACAGTATTCACAATTATTTGTTAATATTTTAATTAAAAAAATCAGTTAACTGTGGCATCACTCAGTCAGACTTTTATTACACATATGTCTATACTAATTTGAATACAGTACTACTACATTGTTTCATGTAATTCTTTTAAAAAGCTATGTTTATATATATTATTATACTCATATACTGAAAAATGTGATTCTGCTTGTGAAATCCTGGCCAATGTTTCTTAATATAATTATTAGGGTGACCATACGTGCCATTCTTCCTGGACGCATCACGTCCAGGATTTCGGTGCGTCTTCCGGAAGTCGTATTTGTTCACCGCATACGCCATTCAGTTAAAAACATAGGATTTACAATCGTAGTTTCATTCTTACCTTAAAATGTAACGGTTGCTTTTCTGTAATAATAATAATAATCCTCTATGACGTATGCGGTCGACGAGTTATCTCATTTTGCAACGAAACTATTCATTTGGAAATTGAAAAAAAAAAAACATAAGATGAAGAAATTTACTTTCATGCTTCCAAAGCACTCTTTGTTCAATATCTTAACCAAAACACATCAACATTTTTCACAAATTCACAGGAGATCATTTTCTGACAGTAAGAGAAAAAGACCAAAAGCACAGATTTCTTGGCCCTGTATTAATATGTAAGTTAGCCATGTTACAATTCGTTTGTGCTCTGCTCACCCTTACTTCCTGAGTAAGGACATTGTCAGATTCTTAGTCACCCAATCAAATTCAAGCTTTCTAGATTGATGAGAAGCATGTACCCACAGAGAAAGTGAGAGACCGAGACTGTTCTTTCACTATCAGAGGTAAATGTGTGAGGACGGACAAGGACACATTGTGTGAGTGTGTGGGCATGTGTAGGCGCATGGATGCATGTCAGTAGGTGACAGGAAACAGAGGGAACTTTCATCACTACAGTGTCTTTGCTCCCATGGGCAAGCAGGCAGATCAAGGCTGATGAGAGCCTTTCAAAGGCAAGACGCTGGGCCTGACATACCCGTTCTGGCCTGCCATTATATAAAGACTATGCTGAGGAGAAAGCTGCGCCTGAGACAGCCGAAGGACTCTTGTGTCGTCTAATCTCTGTGTGGTGCGGTGTGTTTAGGACGGTGTGTACTAAAATCTTTTACTAGAATCTAGCAGAGCACAGCTGGACCCCATGAAAGACGTAGGCATGCTGTGTTTGTCACAAATCAACATATTCTTTTATAGCTGTTAACTTTAGGTTAAATCTAGAATAAAATACGGGGATGTCAAGTTAAAAGTATAATGCGTTTTGTAAAAGTGATAGATGTGTGTAGGACTTGGGTTTTGGTAAAGCATTATGCAATCTACACAGATAGAAAAATTGTATAAATGGTTCCAAGGGCAGTATCCTTTAAAAGGTCCTAATAGGTATCATTCAGGTACAGATATGGTACAAATATGCCCTCTTCGGTACCAGTACCTGTGAGTTTCAACCCTGTATTTATTTATTTTTTGGAAAGGGTTGGGTTTTTTCAATACAATATAACCTTGATATCTCTGAGTAAGGTCATGTCAACAATTGAATTCAATGTAAAACCAATTAATGAAGTTAAACATTGATGCCCCTAATCTCATACTTTAACTAGATTATGAGTTACTTTAGCCTGGATTTCACAGACAGGGTCACAAATAAGACACTACCCTCCAGATAGTTTTTTACTTGCAGTGTTTTGTATATACTTTTTATCTGCTGAAGAAAGTAAAGTGATATGAAATGACACACGGTGAATCATTACAATATATATATATTTTTTTTTTTGGGGGGGGGGGCTACTTTACTTAATTTTTTCCGCTCTTAAGGGGCACCTGCTATATCAAATCATGTCTCAATCTAAAAATGCATTTATATTTATTTCCCTCAACTCTCTGCGGAGGTCTGAATGTCTTTTGTGTCCTCTGCAATGCATAAGCAAAACTCTTCCCATCCTCAGACTTCAGGAAAAGGACAGAGGTCTGTCTGCAATAAAGATGACAAACAGATGCGCTCCTCCCTCTTCCTCTGTGAGCCTATGAGATGTGCCAGCGAGTCTCTGCTTCATCAGGGCCAAATGAGGGCTTACTTTATTGTCTGTTTGTTGATTAATGGAGTTCCAAATGCAATTACTCAGAAGCAAACGTAAAGCTACAGACCGGCCCTTAGCATTCGTGATTGAACGTTTCGGCTCAATCGGCATCGTTTGTCACAATCTGGCTGTCAGATTGTGAGCATCTTATTACCTGAACCAAGTCGCTGTTATTTCCCACGACTGTGAATCGGAGAGGACCCGATTGTTGTTTTTCTTGACAATCTCTTCTGGTGACCTTGAGAAAGGTTGCATCTTCTCTCATACTGTATAACTTATATCTATTAAAACTTTCTATGTAACAAATGTTTAAATGAAGAAAAAATCTGATAAAATCTGCTATTAATTTTTTTTTAACACACACACATACACACACAAGCTGACATGCCCACACACATGCATTTTTTGCCATTATTGAATTACATACTTTTGTACTTTTCACAACACCATCTGCACAAGGCAAAAGATAAACAGTAATTAATGTAAAAATAATGTTGGTCTAATAATCCTCCCTGTATTGCATATTTTATCTCTTTCTCTCCTTCTGTCCTTGCTTAGTCTTTTGGTAAACTGCCATTTAAGTCTTGGCATCGTCCCTTCCAGTTTAGTGTCCTGCTAAGATAGACACGTTTGCTTTTTGCAGCTGACGACTTTCTGCCTCAGAGTAAATTGGCAATAAACTAAACATTTTATCCTCAGGTTACTTTGAAACTTAATAGTTCTGGGCAGCAGTCACAGATCCACTGTAACAAATCTTGTATGAAAAATTCTGTAATTGATCAAATTGACTCAAGGATGAAAAATTAAGGCGCATAGACCATAAAACTCTTGCACTCCCCAAACTGCAATAAGCCACACACTCACCTAAAGGATTATTAAGAACACCTGTTCAATTTCTCACTAATGCAATCAACCAATGGCAGTTGCTTCAATGCATTTAGGGGTGTGGTCTTGGTCAATACAATCTCCTGAACTCCAAACTGAATGTCAGAATGGGAAAGAAAGGTGATTTAAGCAATTTTGAGCGTGGCATGGTTCTTGGTGCTATACGGGCCAGTCTGAGTATTTCACAATCTGCTCAGTTACTGGGATTTTTACGCACAACCATTTTTAGGGTTTACAAAGAATGTTGTGAAAAGGGAAAAACATTCAGTATGCGGCAGTCCTGTGGGCAAAAAATGCCTTGTGGATGCTAGAGGTCAGAGGAGAATGGGCTGACTGATTCAAGCTGATAAAAGAGCAACTTTGACTGAAATAACCACTTGTTACAACCAAGGTATGCAGCAAAGCATTTGTGAAACCACAACACGCACAACCTTGAGGTGGATGGGCTACAACAGCGGAAGACCCCACCGGGTACCACTCATCTCCACTACAAATAGGAAAAAGAGGCTACAATTTGCACAAGCTCACCAAAATTGGACAGTTGAAGACTGGAAAAATGTTGCCTGGTCTGATGAGTCTCGATTTCTGTTGACATTCAGATGACAGAGTCAGAATTTGGATCCTTCATGCCTTGTTACCACTGTGCAGGCTGCTGGTGGTGTTATGGGGTGGGGGATGTTTTGTTGGCACACTTTAGGCCCCTTAGTACCAATTGGGCATCGTTTAAATGCCATGGCCTACCTGAGCATTGTTTCTGACCATGTCCATCCCTTTATGACCACCATGTACCCATCCTCTGATGGTTTCTTCCAGCAGGATAATGCACCATGTCACAAAGCTTGAATCATTTCAAAATGGTTTCTTGAACATGAAAATGAGTTCACTGTACTAAAATGGCCCCCACAGTCACTAGATCTCAATCCATTAGAGCATCTTTGGGATGTGGTGGAACGGGAGCTTCATGCCCTGGATGTTTAAATTAAATTTCAAGACTAAATGTCTTCTTTAGGTATTGTTGGTGTTTAGTGTGACCTCTCTTGGCATTAAACACATCTTGAGCGTTTTTGAGCAGAATTAAGTAAAAAGACGATTTTCTTTTTTTTAATTAGGAAATTAGGATTTAGTTTAATTAGGTTTAAGAGATCCTTCAGTTTCCTGCTATTGCTCAAGTGAAAGGGGAGTTTACCCTAAAAACTTAACACGTCAGTTTACATTTTATACAGTTTTTAATACTATATACACATTTCCCGTATTTTCTGGATGTATTCTAAGAGACTAAGAGACTGAGAAACAATTATATATGTTCACTATAACATTGCAAAAACAACAAATCTTATTCTGGCATGGTGGCCTAAGACTTTTGCACAGTACTGTATATATAATGTGTTTGTTTTCCTGTTTAAATAAATAATATCATGTATAAAAAAGTTAAAAGGTTAATATTTGTAAAAATAAAAAATAAAAGTAATATTGCTATTTTTTAGATAGATGAATATTGTATACTGTACAGTATGTGTGAACTTACAAGCTTGTTTGATGAATAGCCCCTGGCCATATGCTTTCCTCCAAAGTTAACTTGCAAATTATCAAAACCATTAATCTTGCCAAATATTATGAATTCCCTTTTCGTATCTCACGTAACTTTGTATGCACTTTTAACCTTCTCACTAGTAGCCCTTTTTGCCCCCAAAACAAATATGAAAACAAATAACAGTTTTACAGAAGAAGGTCTGTCAACATACCCCGAAAGCCTTGAGACTATATGTATAGTGGACAAAAGGACAACAGTATATAACTTTTTTCCCAAGACTCCATGCAGAATTCACTGCTGCCGATGAGATCAGACCAAACTGCTTATCTTCTAAGACGGAGTCTGACAACACACTTCATTCAGTATACACTAGGAACAATGTAAAGCCCGGGGTATAGTCTGTTTTTTAGGTGAACACAAAGGTACACGTCTGATGCATGCACATTGCAACAAAATGAAATGCATCTCTTGGGCTGTACTACATTTTCCTGTAGGTGCATGGACGACCTACTGTACGCGTACAATGTACGCAGGCTTTCAAAAATTTGGCAATGAGTGTATAGTACATGCACATTCTTCTGATGCACTGTACGCACACCCTCGGGTACACGTAAAAAAATTTAATAAACTTCGGCCATAACTGTCTCTCACTATAAAAATCTGTAGGCTATCATACTGAATTACAGGCTTCCTCACATCACATGAATGATCAGGTCTTATAAAATGATACTTTATATAAAAAATAAATATAATAAAATAAATAAAACTGTCCTGCAATCCTAATCAAAATGAAATTGATTAAAATCATTGGTTACACTTTATTTTGATAGTCCACTTTAGACATTCTACTAACTATAAATAACTTTGCAACTACATGTCAACTAACTTTCAATAGTTTGCTACTATACGTCAACTAACTGTCATTAGAGTATTAGTAGACTGTAAGGGTTGGGGTTAGGGAAGAGGTTTGGGTTAGTGGAATAAGTTGACATGCACATGCAAAGATACTTCTAGACAGTTGAATGTCTGTTGAGATATCATCACAATAAAGTGTAAGTAGATATTAAGCAGACAGTTTACTAATTATCTAAAGATTGGTAGTTGATAAGTAGTTGATAAGTAGTTGCAAAGTTACTTATAATCAGTAAATTGTCTAAAGTGGACTATCGAAATAAAGTGTTACCAAATCATTATTTTAAATGTCTAAACACACCCACTAAATGTAACTAGGTTTATGCTTACAAAAAGTGGTGCAAAAAATCAAATGGATCAAAATGTACACTAAATGTTTTTATACCTTATGTATAGCTTAAGTTATCATGATTTAGATGTGTTTTAACAATTTAACTGCCTTAAAATAGGAAAACAGGACTGTGAGACTACAAACCGACACTATCTCTCATATAACTGTAATCTCACTACATCCCTCACTACAGTAGTGTACACTTTCTTGACAAAATGTTAATAAGATGGCCACAGAAACCAAAGTAAGACAACAGGAAGTCCTCAAGGTAGTTTATGTGCAAACATGAGCACGTTATGGTCTGTCTCATCTCTAGCCAAGCTTGACCGTGGTGTTGTACCCCATTGACAGACCTCACTGCTGGGTGGCAGTCAGAGGCATTAGCCCCGTTCGGCTCGACTCGCCTCAACACTTGCTGCCCTGTGGGAGTCTGCAGCAGAAGCCAGCATCACAACTCTTCATCATCCATTAATGTGGCTTATTGTGGAAGCTGGGGTTGGGCGATCGAGAAACAGAGAGGATAAGAGCAAAAGCACTCTTCTTCAGTCATCCCTACTTTCTATCATCATCACAACAAAAAGTACATAGACCAGCAATGATGAATCTAAAAGGCTACAGTTCAGCACTGCATGGTCGAAATTATTCTTTTACCTTGGAGGGTCAACGGCACATCGCAGCCTAACACACGGCCCTGTTCGACTATGTTATGCTTCGACGACTTTGATGCCGGAGAAATGAGAACAGAAGGTCTATTAATGGCATCGGCAATGGTGGGAAAGAATTCTAAGGAATTCCATTCCAGAGAGGTTTTTCACAAAGAATGTTAAATATATTCAGGATTTCTTTTTAGATAACAGGATTAAGTGGAACGCAGTTTCCAATCCTTACACTCGGCTCTGTGACATTACTAATGCCCTTGAGCAAAGCTACGAGGCTTAGAGCAAAACCTCTGAGGACAAAAATGTATTGAGGTTCAATAAAAATGTCATACAAAACGTTGCCTAAAAAAAATAGTCTAGACGACAGCAGTCAATTTTAAACTTATTGAATATATTAATAATCAGGACCATATAAACAAATACTGTTGTTTTGGCTAACATAAGGACAATAGCTGAGGATTCGGTGGACAGGTTTAACAAACATGCTTACTCGTAGTCACCTAAAGGCACACGCCAGATGTGTATCAAATATTGAACCTGTAAATATGTGTACAGTTTGTAAAGTTTCAGCGCTAAATGTATGGTTACAAATACATACATTTACAGAACTACCACTTAGTCTCTGACAATAGCCTCCTCCTCACAGTAATTTTCATAAATTACCATGAATTTACCAGAATGACTTCTGTACCAGTAAATACAAAAATGTGCTGTTCCCACACGCAGTGACGTTTCGCCTTTTTACCAGTAAGATATCATTCACACATCAGTACTTAAATACAGTAAACTCAGTGAGAAAGCGCAAGTTAACTCTAAACTCATGCACGGGGAGCTCAGTGTTGTATTTGCTAACAATGGCGGGTTATGACTTCATATCCCCAGTCCCTATTTTGTTGTTTTTCAAATGCTGACAGTCGAGCAGTTGCTCGTGACTAAACTTTGTATTAAAGGATAATTCTGGTATTTAACACTTTGAGTCTCATTTCTGGTTTGTTTTGGATGAACTACAGTGATGGACACTGAAATTTTGACAATGGGTCGTGTCTTGAGTTTTTGACTCGTTTAGAAGCGTCTCTTGACTGCTTCAGAATGGAAGTCAATGACCATGCACAAACATGTCATTAAAACAACACTTAACGTTCAGTTTCAAAACTGTGCTACTCACCGAGTGGTGTTCATTGATGATTAAAAACAAGATGTGTAGCGAAATACAGTTTCTGTCGTGTTTTATTTGGCATTTTGTAAAATTCCATTGACTTCTCTTGGAAGACATTGCTCGCTGATATATCACTCCGCCGCTGGAAACAGAAAAGGGTCTGTTTACATGTGGTTGTAGTTTTTTCAATCGGTTTCTCTCAAAAGAAATTTTTCTCATGTTTGATAGCTCAGTGACCAGCTTTAGGTTTGAAGTTGAGCTCGATTGTGACTGTCTATACGCTAGACACCGAGCGTACTTGTATGGCAAAGTGGTTGTCGCCATCAAGTGGTCGGGAGTGTGCTAACGCTTCAGACTCAAATATAGAGCGGAAGTATATATGCGGTTGTGAGGTATCTGAAAAAATAGTTCCACTATAGCAAATAACAAGGATTGAAATCATACATTGCGCCAATATATTTGTTTTGTAATCCTCAACGAACACCACAAACAACTCGGTGAGTAGTACAGTTTTGAAAATGAACGTTAAGTGTTGTTTTAATGACATGTTTGTGCATGGTCATTGACTTCCATTCTGAAGCAGTCAAGAGACGCTTCTAAACGAGTCAAAACTCAAGTAATGTTTTAAGAAAGGCTTCACAGAGATTGTGCGAAGAACATGGGAAATTCGGCAAATAGATGGTAGGCTGTTTTTTGGTGAAGAGATGTGGACGTTAACTTAAGGTGTGCTCGACTTCGAGCAGCGTGCGAGTGGATACATCCGTAAACAGTGCAGGAGTAAACGGGCCATCTGTATCAAAACATTGTTATTGGCCCAAAGCTGTCAGCACATTCTGACATCGTCTGTTCTAATGCCAGTTTTCCTATTTTTTCCGTTCACACATAGCGCTTAGAGGTAAATTACTGGTAATCTTACAAGCTCTCTGGTAAATTGGCTGCACTGATTTACCAGAAAGGTTCTGTTCACACATGAACTGTTTACTTACCAGTAAAGACTGTATGTGTGAAAGGGCCTAATGAATAATGTATTTGGCTATATTTATACTTTTATCCAAGTGACTTTAAGCTCCAATAACTCTGTTTCTGCATATCTGATGTTTACCTGAGTACCTATAGTGTGGTATTACATCCTTCATATCCCCAAAGAGTCTTTAGTTTCTTAGATTTATAAAATGGTGCTTTTCCATTGCATATTACCCCACGGTTTGGTTTAGTTTGGGTCGGGTCAGCTTACTTTTGGGAGCTTTTCCATTGGGTGCAGTACGTAGTACCCGATATTTTTTTTTCGTACCGCCTCGGTTGGGGTTCCAACCGACCCGAGCTGATACCAAACGTGAAGCGAAAACACAGTAGATCACTGATTGGTCTGAGAGGATCGTCACTACAGCGTCTTTGCTATAATGTAGATTAGCTTTATCTGTTTGTCTCGAGCAAACATGTTGTCATATCATATCATTTTATAAGTTCCCAAACTCCCTTTTAGCGATGAAAAACATCCACAGGTTGAGAATCAGGAACACCATAACAGTTTTTTCCAAACTTACAGTTTGTGGCGGAACATTTGCGACGAGCATGTCAGCATTATATATTCTTAAATGCAACTTCAATGAGGCTCAGCGGAGCGCCGTCGACTGACGCCACGGTGTTTGTACAGAAACTGTCATGTGAGACAGAGGTAGTGAAAAACGCGATGTGCAAACATCTATTTGTGTGGGCCAATTTTAATTTTGTGGCGGACTGATAAATAAATAAATGAATGGGAATGTACAAGGACGCTCTCATTTGTATGATGTCACAGCAGTATGCAGCCCAAATATAACGACACGCCTATAATCCCTCCCACTCCGAAGTGATACCAAAGTCGATGGAAAAGCTAACCACGCCAAAGTGAGGTGAGCTGACCCGACCCAAACTAAACTAAACCGTGGGGTACTATGCAATGGAAAAGCGGCAAAAGACAGATCGGCTCTAGCGATTGTTTCTGGAAAAGCACATAAACATTCAGGAGGAGTCCTCAGAGCTGCGGGAGGAGCGAGTCACGAGCCAAGCAACACTGGATTCAACAATGACCCTGTCCCAAATTGCACACTCCAGACTTGTGGACTTTCTCAGAGTCCACACTTTGATGAAATCATGTAGTGCAGACCTTAGGAACCCTTGATGCGAGTCCACGAGGGTGCAGCGGAGTCGTATTTTGGGACAGACTCGAGCGTCACAGCGGAAATAGGAAGAGAAGTTGCCCATCTATGTGAACTTCTCCCATTCGTTGTCTGAATGCTCTATCGCAAGGGCTTCTAGGTAGGTAAAGTGCGTGGAGCCTGCAGCAGTGCAGGCTTCGCCGAAGACTGCATCAAGGGTGCAAAGAGGGTGCTGATGAGCACACTTCAGAGCATAAATATTACAGATGGGACACCCTACGAACTCTTAGACTAAAGGGCTTGTTATAGTTGTTCGTAGTTCTCGCTCTCCCGCTGACTGACTTGTGAGAGTGCTTTTCCGGGGGAAGTGTCCATAAAAAAAAATGATACATAAGGTCTACCCATGTTACGTAAGATGTACCCATGTTCAAAAAAACATTCCAAAACTTGTGAACCCTGCATTTGACACCGAAATATTCTGTCACACACCTAACTGCTTTTTTGACACTTTGCCTATGATGAGCAAGTTATCCCACATGCGAAGTGATGTGGTGCTGCACTTCTCACCCAATACCAAGAACTGCCCTGCTATTGAACTTCCGCTAGCAAAATTATTTATCTAATGCCAGCTGTTGCTTAGCTAAGACCACAAATATATAATCTACATTTATGCATATGGTACACAGCAATGTACTATGCATTCATTTAACCATCGTTCAGTGAGGACTTCTGGG